>NC_139942.1:50352594-50552594 GCF_963454915.1 Gymnoscopelus microlampas | reverse complement strand
GATATAAGACAGTAAGGGTTGTTCAGTGAAGGTCATGTTCAGACTGAAGACTATACTGGATCATATCAGTGTATGTTTATTGACAGCTACAGATATGAATGAAATAACCTTGATGTTCCTTCTGCTGTGGAGCTCAGGTACAGTATTACTATTTTAAAAGCAACTAACTAGCCCATTAAGACCTGAGTCTGATTCTACAAATACAGTTGAAAAAGGTATGTTGCTATATCAGTGCTGCTCAAACTTTTTCATGTCAAGGACCCCTAAAATTATGTGTATTTGGCCACCGACCCCCATTTCAAAATATTTAGTTCCAGGGACCCCTGCAGATGCAAAGATTTTAGTTAAACATGTTTGCTGTATACAATATATATTCAAAGATTTGCACAAAATGTTCAAGATTTTTCAAAAATAGCAGATCTACAAGGCAAGCTCATAGCGCAGCACAAAGTTACGTGGTGTTAGCTTGTATTTCAGCTATTTTTGAATAGTAAAATAATACTTAAAGTGGTTCAAATTACACAGATGCCTTCCCGGTATAATGGCGGTTAAACCCTCCTATTTTTAATAAAAACGGACCTGAGTTACATGTACTTGGACCACCTTTTAGCTGCATTGCTCAGCTTTGACTGGTACTCTCCATGTTTTCAACAGGCTCACACCTGACATCAGCAGTCTATGTGCGTTCCCCTGAAGAAGTGGTTGTTGGCAACGGAACCACAGACACAGGTGGGTAGAGTAGCCAAAAACTTCTCAATTAAAGGCCTTGTTTCTTTAAAATAATAATGTCTCAAGTAGAAGTAAAGCCATCCCAATAATTACTTGAGTAAGAGTAAGCATCTGAAAGGACTAAGGAGAGAGAGAGAGAGAGAGAGAGAGAGAGAGAGAGAGAGAGAGAGAGAGAGAGAGAGAGAGAGAGAGAGAGAGAGAGAGAGAGAACGAATGAAATTTCTCATTCAATTCAATTCAATTTTATTATAGTGTCAAATCACAACAAGTTGTCTCAAGACACTTTACATGTAGAGATAAAGGTAGGTAAACGTTTTTCTTCCCTCTGTGTCATCACGTAAACAACAAGGATATGCCACTGGCTACAGTATAAATCTCTCTCTGTTTTATTAATTTTTGTTTAGTGGGTTCCCATAAATGTGAGCATTGCTTGTAGCCCCACAATTGCAAAATCGGCCTGTGTGTGTGTGTGTGTGTGTGTGTGTGTGTGTGTGTGTGTGTGTGTGTGTGTGTGTGTGTGTGTGTGTGTGTGTGTGTGTGTGTGTGTGTGTGTGTGTGTGTGTGTTCCTCAGACTGTGGTGTTCCTGCCATCAAACCAAAAGTCCCTGGATGTCCCAGTGATGGATTAGGTATCATCAACGGTGAGGAGGCTGTACCTCACTCCTGGCCCTGGCAGGTCTCCCTGCAGGTACATCACTCTCTCTGTTGTTATCCACACTGTCTTGCTTTTATATCTTACACTGTCTTACAATCATATATGATTCCATGTATATTTTGGTTACGACTTATAATTAAAGATGAAAAGAAAAACACAACTGGAGCGTTTGCTCTGTGTATGCATGCAGGAGTGCTTATGTGTGTGTGTGTGTGTGTGTGTGTGTGTGTGTGTGTGTGTGTGTGTGTGTGTGTGTGTGTGTGTGTGTGTGTGTGTGTGTGTGTGTGTGTGTGTGTGTGTGCAAATACGTGGATGAGCATTAAGGAGGGGAAGCTATGTTTTGTCATTTCATAATAGCTGAATTTCTGTTGCTAATGAAACCAATGTGAATTCAGAAAGAATGCTGCAAACCTCCGTACTGTGGTGGAACACTGATCAACAAGGACTGGGTTGTGACTGCTGCCCACTGCGATGTCAAGTACAGTCACGCACGCGCGCGCGCACGCACGCACGCACGCACGCACGCAAATTTCAGTCTGTACTTTTGGAAACATAATTTCATTTTAACTGCTGAAAAGAAGACGATGATGATTTAAGATCATTCATTCCAGCACTTATGATTCTTAAAGGGTAAGACCACTTTGGTAGAGGTTTGGGTTGTGTAAATTACCTTGCCATGATGTAACTCCAAAGGTGGGCAAGAAATTAAAAAAAATTGTTCCATTGATTAGAAATTGATAATTCAAAATATGCTCCTCATTGACTTACATTGTACGGTAAAACCGCTCTCAAAGTCACTGTTTTTGCACAAAAACGAACGCAACCAAAGTTGATTCAGACAATATAGAACATCAAACCCAGTACTGTTTTTTTTTTAAATAAAAATGTCAACTTCCTGTTGATTTTGCCATTTTTAATAAGTAGAAAACCCGGACTGGATCGGCGGATCCGGATCCAGATCTTCAAATAGTAAAATCAACAGGAAGTTGACATTTTTATTAAAAAAACAAACAGTACTGGGTTTGGTGATGTTCTATATTGTCTGAATCAACTTTGTTTGGGTTCATTTACGTGCTAAAAAGGTGACTTTGAGAGCTGTTTTACCGTACAATGTAAGTCAATGAGGAGCATATTTTGAATTATCAATTTCTAATCAATGGAGCAATTATTTTTTATTTCTTGCCCACCTTTGGAGTTACATCATGGCAAGGTAACTACACAACCCAAACCTCTACCAAAGTGGTCTTACCCTTTAAAGTGTTTGAGCCTTTTGTACTTTACTCTGCATGCACCCCACCAATTTATTGTTTATTGTTACTTCTTATTTTAAAATTTCAGAAAATGTCACCGTTTAATCCTGGGCCAACACAGTCGAGAACGAGCAGACAACATCCAGGAGATTAGAATTGGAAAGGTAGAAGGTTTGTTTTATATGATATGATACACTGTAATACGGACACAACATTATGTTGTTATATTTGTTATCAGAGTCATCTCCATTACCTGCTCGCAATTTTGCATGTTTCTTTTTGCATACCTTTTTATGTTTGTGGCTCCAGATTGTAAAACACTAAAAGTTCGGGCCGCTACGCGGCCCGAACGTCTAGCGTGACGCGTCGTTCACTTTGCAGTGCCACCTTACAGGCACCTCACAGTGTGAGAGAGAGTTTTGTGCTCTCCTAAATCCACGGCAGGCTTTGAAAGTACCCACTTCAGAAAGAGGTGACGTGCATCACCTCTCCAATGACCAAAACCCACTATGGAAGCCGTCGAACTGGTGCGATCTGACGGCATCCTAGAATTTATAGGTAGGATGTGATGTCATATACCGTCTCATCGTGATGTCAGATTACGTCACACTGGCGTGATGTCAGATTACGTCACACTGGCCACATACAACGTACGTACATACTGACAACCGACATGGCGCAGGATTCAAATTGTATATATACTAGAAGTTCGGGCCGCTACGCGGCCCGAACGTCTAGCGTGGCGCGTCGTTCACTTTGCAGTGCCACTATATATAGATGTTGTGATTTTTTGTATCCTGATGGCTGCTTGGCACAAAATGAATTTCCGCAAGGACAAATAAAGTATCTATCTAACATGGTTGTAGCTTTAGACATTCAATCTAAAGCAAGCAGCAACAACTAGCTTTTTTGCACATCTTTTCCACCGCAAAGATATCGGCCCGACTCGGCCGTGGAAGGCGTTGGAAAGCGTCTCCTGCCGACAACCTGTTGTAGATAGTGCGGTCATCGGGTCGGGTCGCGTGTCATCGGATCGGGACTTCTAGATTACCGTCGATGAACGACCAAGCAGGTTTGGTCGTGTCCCGACCGGTAGAGCCGTCAATAGCCGTGGGGTAGTGAAGAGGGGGGAGAGAGGGGGCTAAAGATTTGGTCCGAGCTGCAGTCCTAGCTGGTTCCAGTGTTGCCAGATGCTGTGTGTGAAACAAGCAACCAGGTATATGAAAACAGGCCCAAAAGAAGCGACCAGTTTCACCACTTGAGCCCTATTACATCAGCTAATTTAAAAAATAATCTTGAAAGCAAGCACCACATAAGCAACTAGACTTCAGAAACAAGCCTAAACAAAAGCAACCCACAACTATGAATATTTATAAGCAGCTTTAAAGGAAAACATGCCCAAAGTCGCTTATAATAAGCAGACTTGGCAACACAGGCAGGCTCTTGCAGACCAGCCAACAGCCTACCAGTCTGTTGTAGTCTGTTTGGTGGAGTCACCCTAAGTTGAATGTGTCATTTCCCTGGTAGGTCTTCAATCACCCTGAATACAAAGACAAAACTACTGACTATGACATCGCACTGATCAAGCTGAAAAGCCCTGCCCAGATGAACAAGAATGTGTCCACTGTGTGTGTGGCTGAGACTGGTGACAACTTCACTGCTGGCATGAAGTGTGTGGCCACTGGCTGGGGCCTGACCAGCTACCGAAGTGAGTGAACGACAGGAAACACACTTTTCATCCGTCAGCCACAGAAAAGACCATTTTACCAGTACAGCAATTTAGAATAGAGTAGGGTGTGTACACGTGGCCAGTAGGCTACTGCAGAGCAACCTAATAGAGCAGATTAACGTTCAACATTAGAATAGGGTCAATCAACAATTGTCAATTATTCAGTTTGAAACGTCTTGTTCAGAATATAAAACAAATGTGAAAACAGCAAAGCTTCAAGATGATTTTATGAAAAATAACAAAGTTAGACCTACTCTACATTTCTGGTTATCACCTTGATTTTTGTCTGGCAAATATTAAATGCCTTCTCAAAAAGGATAACAGTAATATATATATATATAAATGCCTATACATGCTATATCTATGACATATCACTTATGACTCCTTTGGGCAAGGTTTTCGCTCAATTCAACCGCCATTTCCTTAGCTGACCTGGCTCTGCAAGAGTCTAGCGAGCCGATGGCCTCATCCGTGCCCAAATGTGGGCAGTCCGAGCCACATTGACTTCCATCCATTGTAAAAAATGAAAAGATATTTCAAAAGGTGTAGAGCCTCCTGTGAAACATACATTGGTGGATTCTACGTCAGTGGCAGTGTGCACGAGACATTTGACGACATGAATCCTGTGTCTTTTTTTCCCAGATCAAAGATACCCTGACAAGCTCCAGCAGGTTTGTGTGCCCCTCCTCAGCAACAGCACGTGCAACAGTTACTGGGATAAGGGAGAGATCACCAGTCGGATGCTCTGTGCCGGGGCTGCTGGAGCTGACACCTGCAATGTGAGTGTAAAGAGCAAATACACACTCCTTTCAAACATCCACACTTGTCTTCAGAAAGGGGGAGGTGATATAACTACACATTGATGGCATTCCGAGTTTCGGAAAGACGGTCTCTCACAACTCGGAACCTGTGTATCTCCAGATGATGTCCTGACTCTCTGAGTCACGGGCATGTCATTGTATGCAGGGATGAGAGTGGCCATTTTCAAAATAATGTAGCAAAGTGTTGTGGTCTAAGTGGTTACAAACATAACTGCTTGTTGTTTCAGGGTGACTCTGGTGGTCCCCTGGTGTGTAAGAAGAATGGAGCCTGGACCCTGGTTGGTGTGACCTCCTGGGGCAAGAAAGACTGCAATACCAGCATGCCTGGTGTGTACGCGGCCGTCACTAACCTGCGCACCTGGATGGACGAGATCATGGCTAACAACTCACAAGTGTAAACAGCTATTACTCTAGTTGGCAACACAACACAATCAATAATACAGTCTGTAATAATGCGTGGGAATATTTGTTCTTGATGTGCATCATGTTTGAAGTGATAAATGCATATTGCTTATAGGGTCGAGTACCGAAGACTGTACTTGTAATAGTTATTTTGTAGAGCTTGTAGATCTGATTTTTTCCGAAAAAACTTGTGACACATTTTGAATATTTCTTGTATGGGGGTCCCTGGCACAAGATATTTTCAGATGGGGGTCCGTGGCCAAATACATATTAATTTGGGGGTCCTTAAATGTCAGAACCACTTCTGTGTAAAATACAGAAAAAGGTCAATATCAATAATAAATGATAAAATAAAACCAAAAGTACCAAAATAGGTACCATTTTCGGTACAGTATCAAATTCCAGGTACCGGGTACGGTATCGGTTCAAATGTGAACTGTACTAATCCCTAATTGCTTATTGCTGAATAAATCTTGGAATTGCAGGTGTGTTACAGGTGTGTACCAGTGGTCAATATTTTGTTCTGTAGTTGATTTCCTACAAGATGTCTATGGTAAAGACAGGGTGGTACATTTATATTTCGCAGTGAAACAACTATTTACAGACAATATAAAGTGTGTTTCATATCAGCAACAGATCAGGATCACTTCAGTGTTAAATGTGGGGGGCTAAGAGTGGTAAAGGCTATGTAAAGATGTTAGGTAAAGGAGTAAGAGTGTTAAAGGCTAGGTAAAGAAGCAAGAGTGTTAAAGGCTAGGTAAAGATGCTAGGTAACGTATAAGTGTATCCTTGATTGACAGAGATAAGCAGGTCCCCTTACTAGATCTAAAAGGTAAATACACAAACATCATGTATTTTAGGCTAAATGACACAGACACATCTGGTAACGGTTGCTTTAGCTAAAAACATGACATAGACATGATGAAGATAAATCATCAGCCTCATCAGCATTGAGTGCTGATGTGCAGAACTACTGAACTTGAATGAATTTGTTAAACACTGTCCTAGACAGCATAACAACCTTTAGCTGGTTTAAAAGTCCAATAATGGATTGTTGCCCTGAAGTCACTCAGTGCAACAGAGAGTAGCCTGATAATTTCTATCCTGATATTGTCGCCTGTTTTAGGGTCCTCAGGTGGAAACACTGCTGTTGTCAACACTTTGCTAATCAGTTCGAATGACTTTGTAATGAAGTGGCAAGTGATTGCCACGTAGCTGGATTTGTGGTAGTCCTCTGTCCACATGTCAGTGGTCATTCCAACTGCATTCACTTCACTAAGAACGTCATTTAGCTTTTCAATCAACTGTTTGCGTTTCTCTGCAGCCATCTTAGTGCAGCAAGTTAATGACTTAATCGTTCACTTTGTGATGCAAGCATGAAATTTGGCACACATACTCTATAAGGGCCACTCTTATGGAAAAGGGCGCTGGCCACTCAAAAATCCAAGATGGCGACCATTTTTTTCAAGATGGCCACCACCGTAGCGGAGCAAATAGTGATATAATATTTCAGGTTGTGATACAATGATGATATTTGGCACACATACTCTCTAAGGGCCACTCTTATGGAAAAAGGCACTGGCCACTCAAAATTCCAAGATGGCGACCATTTTTTTCAAGATGGCCACCACCTTAGTGGAGCAGAGGGTGCTATAATATTTCAGGTTGTGATACAAGGTAGACATTTGGCACACATACTCTGTAAGGGCCACTCTTATGGAAAAGGGCACTGGCCACTCAAAAATCCAAGATGGCGACCAATTATTTTCAAGATGGCCACCTTAGCTGAGCAGATAATGATTTAATCTTTCAGGTTGTGATACAAGGATGAAATTTGGGACACATACTCTGTAAGGGCCATGCTTATAGAAAAAGGCACTGGCCACTCAAAAATCCAAGATTTGTTTCAAGATGGCCTTCTCCTTAGCAGAGCAGATAATGATATAATCTTTCAGGTCATGATACAAACATGAAAATTGGCAGGAGCAGTCTCCAAAGGTCACTTGACAATAAAACAATCACAGACACATGAAATGTGAAGATGGTGACCATTTTCCAAGATGTTGTTTTTGCCCAAATAGTTTTACTCACATTTGCAACTGCACAGTGCTGTGCAGACAAACCCCAATTTGAAACATTTGCACCTTCCACTGCACCCTTTTTTGCAGCCACATTTGGTGAGTTCTTGACAACTCTCTGCAAGTGGTGAATTGGCTGTCCAGAAGACCTGCCATTCTTCACCAAACTTCTTCCATCCCCAGTCAGCTGGACTTTCTGATTCAGGCTGACGTTGGATGGATTGACCCCATATGCAGCCGGCCTGATACGCTGCACGTTTGGTGTGTTGAATCAGAGCTGCTCTCGTTGGAGGAATGGCTTCATATGGCTTCTGCTTTCGGACAAACATGTCAAATCTAGCTTCATCCACACTGACAGCTGTGATCGATCGTACATCAGGACCACAAACTTCTCCAGGATATTCAGGTCATCATCACTCAGTTTGGGAGGATATTGGCTTAGTTTGGTGAAGATGGGAGAAGCCTCTGAGCAAATGTTCCATGTTTGCCAGGCAGTCTGTTTGCCTTTATTGCGAAAGGCGGAAACATTATCGCAACCAGTGAAGGCATGAAAGAACAGTATGCCTCTGGTCTTTACTGGTCCAATACAGCGGTACAGGTCATGTACACCAATCCACCTTAGGCTCTGACCATGCCTTAATGCAACCCACAGCTGCTGGAGACCAAGGTCCTGAAGTGAGGGAAACATGCTTAGTCCTATGACAAGAATGTCAGTGTCATTGGCTTTGATCATGATAGCTTTGCTACCCTCCTCTGTTGCATGCCTGGCATGTACAAAGATCCAAGTATCAGCTTCCTCATGGAAACATTTGTCCAAACTAACCAGACTAGTTTCAGAGGTACTCAATACATCTGGTCCCTTGGTTACAACAACCATGTTTGGTACAGTCATGTGAGAAATCTTGTCAGCCAGAAAGTGGAAGAGGTCTGTCTTGTTGTCGTTATGTCTGAGGAAATTGCGCCAATTTGCTGGAACTTTATTCTTGTTTGTCACTTGCCGTCGACCTCCCTGGCTGAGTTACACAGCAGTGATGCCACCATTGTGCCCTGGTTGTGCAATGACATTCACTCTATTATAATAAGCTATATAAGACATAATGATACCAACTATCTGTGCCAAATGTCATGCTTGTATCATAACCTGAAAGATGATATCACTATTTGCTCCGCTAAGGTGGTGCCCACTTTGAAGAAAATGGTCGCCATCTTGGATTTTTGATTGGCCAGCGCCATTATCCATAAGAGTGAACCTTAGAGAGTATGTGTGCCAATTACATTTCATCCTTGTATCACAACCTGGAAGATTATATCACTATCTGCTCCGCTAAGGTGGTGGCCATCTTGAAAAAAATGGTCGCCATCTTGGAATTTTGAGTGGCCAGTGCCTTTTTCCATAAGAGTGGCCCTTAGAGAGTATGTGTGCCAAATTTCATCATTGTATCACAACCTGAAAGATTATATCACTATTTGCTCCGCTAAGGTGGTGGCCATCTTGAAAAAAATGGTCGCCATCTTGGAATGTTGAGTGGCCAGTGCCTTTTTCCATAAGAGTGGCCCTTAGAGAGTATGTGTGCCAAATGTCATCATTGTATCACAACCTGAAAGATTATATCACTATTTGTTCCGCTAAGGTGGTGGCCATCTTGAAAAAAATGGTCGCCATCTTGGATTTTTGAGTGGCCAGCGCGCTTTTCCATAAGAGTGGCCCTTAGAGAGTATCTGTGCCAAATTTCATGCTTGCATCACAAAGTGAACGATTCCTTTGAAATCTGCCATTAACTTGCTGCACTATCTCCTTGCAACGCTTAGACACGGTTGTGCGGTCGGGCAGTACGTCCTTCGCCGAGACATGTCCATTATGTAACACCGATGTGAATGAGCTCTTGCGTCAACTCCATAAAACCATCTCCTGCAACTGAATGAAACGGTCTTATGTCTTTGCAACAGAATGCAACGCATTTATCGGTGAGCTTAGATTTTGACTGCTGTGCAATTTTCTTTGAGGAGGCAGTAGCAAAGCCAGTCATAGTAGTCTGCAAACCGCCCGCTGTAGCCGGTATCCTGCCTTTTCACACTTTATCCAGATGTCGATTCAGGGCTGTATTACCAGTCCGCTTGCTGTCATAATGCATCAGGTCGCCGCAACCTTTGCACTTCACAAAGCCAACAGCATCGTTCGTGTCTGCATTAACGACTAAGCTGAAATGCTTCCACTACCGGCGATTTCCCGTTTAAGTTTTCAGTTGTAATAAACTTGCCAGTGATAGATAAAACAAGAAGCACCCTGACCTGACCTGACCTGACCTGATGAATGCACACAGAGACTCTTTAAGAAAACTTTAAAGTGCTCAATTAATTCCAGAGCCATGTGAAAAACCTCAAGAAAAATAGGTGATTTCAATAACATTAATATTGAGAAATGTATATTTATATATTTTTGTTTATGATCATTCACTATGCACTCCAGCGTGAAGTCTTCCACACATTAGAGGGAAAACTGTGAATTAAAAGTAATTTTAATTAATTTGTGCGTAATGTAAAACGGTTAAGCCCCCTTAGGGTTTCTTACCTCACCGGCACAACAACTAACTGTCAACTTTCCCATGGAAAGAACTAACATATCATACATATGTATATACTGTATGTATGTATATATACACATATGTATATGTGTGCGTGTGTGTGTGTGTGTGTGTGTGTGTGTGTGTGTGTGTGTGTGTGTGTGTGTGTGTGTGTGTGTGTGTGTGTGTGTGTGTGTATATATATAACACGATAACTGTTGTGCAAATCAAATCAAATAAAGTCAGCAGTGGTTAACACTTTCTAACGGTTCTCACATTGACTTCCCGATTTAGTTTTGGTTGTGTTCTTGGTCTGTGTAACTAACTAGCTTTTCTGCTGCTTAAGCACAATTTTGAAAACGGCTGATTTTGTCAAAACACCACACACAGGGCGCCAACGGCCTAGTGGTTAAGGCACATACCACATATAGGCTCTAATGCAGCCTGATAGTGAGTCACACGACCACACACTCAAGTAGCAGATATTGATCTGATGAGAAACGATAGATATATCGTACTAAGAAGCAAACACATTTTAATGTTTTTGTGATCATTCATAACCTGGTACTACACGCTGTCCATCAATGTCATGTTTTCTTTAACACACTATTAAGACTGATTGAGAACAGTGAACCAAATGTCAACAGTTGTAATGACACGCAAGTGTGTGTGCGTGTGTGTGTGTGTGTGTGTGTGTGTGTGTGTGTGTGTGTGTGTGTGTGTGTGTGTGTGTGTGTGTGTGTGTGTGTGTGTGTGTGTGTGTGTGTGTGTGTGTGTGTGTGTGTGTGTGTGTGCGCGCGCGCGCATGCTTGCGTTCTTCCACTCAGAATGTCATTAAAAAAATAAACCACTCCCTGATGAATACATAATGAGTAGAGCTGACATGTGACAACTACAGAGACATAAGACAGTAAGTGTTGTTCAGTGAAGGTCAGGTTCAGACTGAAGACTAATTGGATCATATCAGTGTATGTTTATTGACAGCTACAGACATATATCAGTGTATGAGTCCTTACAGACAGAAATGAATGAAATAACCTTGATGTTCCTTCTGCTGTGGAGCTCAGGTACAGTATGACTATTTTAAAACCACCTAACTAACATATTTAGACCTGAAGCCGATTCTACAAATACAGTTTGCTGAAAAACCTATGTTGCTATATCAGTGCTGCTCAAACTTTTTAACTTTTCCCTAAAATGATGTGTATTTGGCCGCCGACCCCCATCTCAAAACATTTTGTTCCAGGGACACCCAGATGAAAAGATTTGAGATAACATTCTTTGCTTTAAACAATATATATTCAAGATTTGCACGAATGAAAGATTTTTCTAAAAATAGCAGATCTACAAGCTCATAGCGCGGCACAAAGTGGCGTGCTGTTAGCTTGTATTTCAGCTATTTCTTTTATAGTCAAAGAATAAAATAATGGTTAAAGTGGTTCAAATTACACAGGTGCCTTCCCGGTTTTAATGGCGGTTAAACTCTCCTCTATTTTTAATGAAAACGGACTTGAGTTACATGTACTTGGACCACTTTTTTCCCATCTTTTAGTTGCATTGCTCAGCTTTGACTGGTACTCTCCATGTTTTCAACAGGCTCACACCTGACATCAGCAGGTAGTAAAAGAGTAGTAATGAAGTGTTTTTTTGTGTGTGTGTGCGTGCGTGCGTGCGTGCGTGTGTGCGTGCGCAGAGGCAGTTTTAAAGCAGCAAAGCAGTGGATCGCTGATGCAAAAGGGACCTCACCCCCACCGTGGTGAATAAAATATATTTATATTTTTCCATGTAAATGATGTATATAATTGTGGCCGGGACTGGGGAGTAAACTGGTGTACAGTATGTGATAATAATCAGAATGTTAAATGTATTATATAATTGAAACCGTAAACCGTATGTATCAATCCATTCCATATATCAAGTATGATTTTCATCGACAGTCAATCAAAGGCGACAGGTTTGAGGTTTCCATTTGCATAGTGTTTAAGGTGGACGGAGAGGGAGGGAGAGAGAGAGAGAGAAAAAGAGAGAGAGAGAGAGAGAGAGAGAGAGAGGATGCCATTTCTAATAAATAAGTTATTACTTTTTGTTTATGGGTGTGTGTTTGTGTGCGCGTGCGTGCGTGTTCTTCAGACTGTGGTGTTCCTGCCATCAAACCAAGAGTTCCTGGATGTCTCAGTGAGGGATTAGGTATCATCAACGGTGAGGAGGCTGTACCTCACTCCTGGCCCTGGCAGGTCTCCCTGCAGGTACATCACTCTCTCTGTTGTTATCCACACTGTCTGGCTTTTATATCTCACACTGTCTTAAAATCATATATCTTTCCATATCTTTTGTTACTACGACTTACAATTTAAGAAGAAAAGAAAAACAAAACTGGAGGGTTGCTCTGTGTATGCATGCGGACGTGCATGTGTGTGTGTGTGTGTGTGTGTGTGTGTGTGTGTGTGTGTGTGTGTGTGTGTGTGTGTGTGTGTGTGTGTGTGTGTGTGTGTGTGTAAAAATAGGTGGATGAGCATTAAGGAGGGGAAGCTATGTTTTGACATTTCATAATAGCTGAATTACTGTTGCAAATAAAAACAATGTGAATTCAGGAAGAATGCTGCAAACCTCCGTTCTGTGGTGGAACACTGATCAACAAGGACTGGGTTGTGACTGCTGCCCACTGCAATGTCAAGTACAGTAGCACACTCTCTCTAACACACACACACACACACACACACACACACACACACACACACACACACACACACACACACACACACACACACACACACACACACACACACACACACACACACACACACACACACACACACACACACACACACACACACACACACACACCTTTGCTGCAGTGCCTATTGGGACTTATAAAAGGGTCACCAAATCTCAGTCTGTACTTTTGGAAACATAATATTCATTGTAACTGCTGAAAAGAGTACGATGATGATTGAAGATCATTCATTCATTCCAGCACTTATGATTCTTCCAGTATTTCAGCCTTTTGTACTTTACTCTACATACTTTACTCTTTGAGTTAAGCACCCCACCATTTTATTGTTTATTGTTATTTCTTATTTTACATTTTCAGAACATGTCACCGTGTAATCCTGGGCCAGCACAGTCTAAAACGAGCAGAAAACATCCAGGATATGAGAATTGGAAAGGTAGGCGGTTTGTTTTATATGACATGATACACTGTAATACGGACACGGAAACATTATGTTGTTACATTTATTATCAGAGTCATCTCCATTACCTGCTCACAATTTAGCAAATTTATTTTGCACACCTTTTCCATTCGTTGTGTGTGGCTACAGATTGTAAAACATAGCTGAAGCCAGACATTCAATCTACAACAAGCAGCAACAACTAGCTTTTTGCACATCTCTCCTAAAAGCTAAAGTCAGCTCTCCACTGCACCGGCATCGGCTGCCACTTGAGCCCAATTACATCAGCTATTCTCAAAAAGAATCTTGAAAGCAAGCCCAAATAAGCAACTACACTTCAGAAACAAGCCCAAACAAAAGCAACCCGCAACTATGAATATTTACAAGTGACTTTACAGGAAAACTTGCCCAGAGTCGCCTATAACAAGCAGACCTGGCAACACTGGCAGGTTTTTGCAGACCAGCTTTAACGCAATGTGTGCATCGGCCGACAGTTTGTGCTGAACTAAATGTCAACTTTTGCCAACAGACTGCCAGTCTGCTGTAGTCTGTTGTAGTCTGTTGTAGTGTGAAGTATCCTAGTCTGTTTGGTGGAGAGTCACTTTAAGATGAATGTGTCATTTCCCTGGTAGGTCTTCAAACACCCTGAATTCAAATAGTCCAGGCGTTTCGGGCCAGAATCGTGCACTTTACGATACAAGCATGAAATTTGGCACACAGTTAGAGCATGCCATAAGGAACATTTTTGGCTATAGGGCCATCGCAGATTTGTCCTGTGGTAACCATGGCAGCCATTTTCCCAAATGGCCTCCATCTGCTGTTATTTTACCAATAACTCAGGTGCTAGACCACCTAGGATCTTGATTCTGGTGACTAATCCTACATTTTCAAGGATGAGGAATACAGCGGTACTATTTACAACATTCTACTACCTAACTGCATATATCTGGCATTCAGTTAATTAAATAATAATAAACCCATCAAAATATGTAATGATGTAGTACAGTAGATGTTTTCAAACTGACACGTGAGAGTCAAGAATGCAGTACTTCACTGTTTCTTTTATTAGTAGTAGTATTGCATAATTATTTTCAATGGACTATAAGACACAACAAAGGCAGAGTACTCATGAGTCATAGCCTAATGGCATATAGACCAATTATTTGTTTACCAACATTGAGACTGGACGCACAGGTGATTGTTTCACGCAATCAATTCTCAACCTGTTGTTTTGGGGTGCGCTGATTTCAGCACACCCCAACCCCCTCTTGTGTGTTGGCTAGTGAGGCGCGTCCTAGCGAGACCTGATAGAATGGGTTTCATTGCGCGCATACTGGTTCCGCGCAGACTGGTTCTTATCAGTGTGACGTCGTCTGTTAAGGGGTCTATTCAATAAAGCCAGATAATCTACACAATGTTAGTTGCACAGTCCACCACAGTAGCAAAGGGCAGTACACTGAAGTGCTGCCTTAACACATCTGCATTGTCCACTGCATCCCTTTTTGCAACCACAGCGGAGGAGTTCCCGAAAGGCCAGGCTCGCTTCTGTGTGGTCCAGTGCACTTCCCATCCTCCTGTCAAAATTAGAATCAGCTTTATTGTCAGATCACAGGTTTACAAGTGTAAAGAAGTGGATTAAATTATTTGTATTCACCTGTCTCCTTCCTCTTCCACCCCCATTCACCTGGGGATGGGAGTTCAGGGGCTGCAACCATCGCCTGTCCCCAACAATGGCCAGCTTGGTAGGCTGCCCTCTTTGTATGTTGAATCAGTGCAGCTCGTGTTGGGGGGAGTCCATCAATTGTTCTGCCCTTCTGGGTGAATAGCTGCTTCCGTGCCTGAATCACTGATGCCTGGCCGCTAGTGCGGTCATAGAGCAATACCACAAAACGCTCCAGAGGCTCCATCCAGTCATCTATTTTGTCTGGGATGGCAGCTAAGGAACTGAAGGCACGTGTGACGTCACCATAGGTTTTCCAGGTCTCCCATGCCGTCTTCTTGCCTCTGCCTCCAAAAGATGACACTGTGTCACATCCAGTAAAGGCATCGAACATGGGTAAGGCTAAGCATCGATCTGGGCCTAATGCCCTTGCCATCTCATGAGCTGCTAAGTTACGGAAACTTTTCCCAGTTCCAAAAGCAACCCACAGCTCAGTCAAGTGCAGGCGTTGGGCTGACGTTATTGCCAGGACTAGCACATCCGTGTCTACTGTGCGTATTGTCACCTTGCTATACCCTTTCTTCACAGCATCTTCTAGGTGTAATATGACACGAGTAGCAGCCTCCTCATGTACTGTAGTTAGTTAGGTAGTTACTAGCATGTTGTGAATAGTACCACTGTATTCCTCATCCTTGAAAATGTAGGATTAGTCACCAGAATCAAGATCCTAGGTGGTCTAGCACCTGAGTCATTGGTAAAATGACAGCAGGTGGTGGCCATTTTGAAAGATGGCTGCCATGGTTACCACAAGACAATTCTAAATAGTACCACTGTATTCCTCATCCTTGAAAATGTAGGATTAGTCACCAGAATCAAGATCCTAGGTGGTCTAGCACCTGAGTTATTGGTAAAATAACAGCAGATGGAGGCCATTTTGGAAAATGGCTGCCATGGTTACCACAGGACAAATCTGCGATGGCCCTATAGCCAAAAATGTTCCTTATGGCATGCTCTAACTGTGTGCCAAATTTCATGCTTGTATCGTAAAGTGCACGATTCCATCAAAATATGGCCCGAAACGCTTGGACTAAAAGAGACGTTTACTGATGTAAACGGCCATATGTCTATGGTCCCTGACTATGACATCACCCTGATCAAGCTGAAAAGCCCTGCCCAGATGAACAAGCGTGTGTCCCCCGTGTGTGTGGCTGAGACTGGAGACAACCTCACTGATGACATGAAGTGTGTGGCCACTGGGTGGGGCCAGACCCGTGGTGAGTGAACGATAGATAGGAAAGCCACCTTTCCTCCCTCAGCCACAGAAAGGACCATTTTACCAGTACAGGGATTTAGAATAGAGTAGGCTGTGTACACGTGGCAATCAGGCTACTGCAGAGCAACCCAATAGAGCAGATTCAAGGTTCAACATTCAGAAAAGGGTCAATCAACAATTGTCAATTATTATTATAATATAGTTTGAAACGTCTTGTTCAGAATATAAAACAAAAGGTGAAAACAGCAAAGCTTCAAGATGATTTTATGAAAAATAACAAAGTTAGCAGCAATGCAAAAATAAGTAAGACTTATAGAAATATTTAACGAGACAGTGTGCAATAACGCCATGCCTTCATGTGGATCTAGGACTTTGGGTGGCCAGTCTATGACAATATGACAACTATGACATATCTATGACAATATGACGACTATATATCTATCTATGACATACTATATCTACAGCATGACATATCAATGACACATCTATGTACTATATACATGTACTATATACATGCCTGCCTATTACATGCTATATCTATGACATGTCACTTATGACTGATGATAAGGTTTTGGCCCGATTCAACCACCACTTCCTTAGCTGGCCTGGCTCTGAAAGAGTCTTGCGAGCCGATGACCTCATACAGTACGTACCCAAATGTGGGCAATCCGAGTCACATTGACTTCCATCCATTGAAAAAATGAAAAGATGTTTCAAAAGGTGTAGAACATTCTGTGAACATACATCGGTGGATTCTAAGTCAGTGGCAGTGGCAGTGTGCACCAGATATTTGACGACATGAATCCTGTGGATTTTTTCCCAGATAAAAGCTACCCTGACAAGCTCCAGCAGGTCTGTGTGCCCCTCCTCAGCAACAGCACGTGCAACAGTTACTATAAGGGAGAGATCACCAGTCGGATGCTCTGTGCCGGAGCTGCTGGAGCTGACACCTGCAATGTGAGTGTAAAGAGCAAATACATACTCCTTCCCAACATCCACACTTTTCTTCAGAAAAGGTGATATAACTACACATTGATGTCATTCCGAGCTTCGGAAAGACGGTCTCACAACTTTTCTTCGGAACCCGTGCATCTCCAGATGATTGTCCTGACTCGCTTAGTCATGGGCATGTCATTATATGCAGGGACTTTTTTTATTGTCGACTTATTTTCAAAAATAGCCAGTGTTAGGCAAGTTACTTTAAACAAGTAACTATAGTTATAGTTACTAGTTACTACTCTCAAAATGTAACTAGTAAGTTACTGTACTAGTTACTGCATTATAAAAGTAGCTATACTTTACTGTTACTTTTGCATTTTGCTTCATGTATAAATATTCATGTTGCTGAAGCACAAGATGGCCACTCTCAACTTTAATCTAGGTAGATAAAGTAGATATTTTCTCATATATAGTAGATAAAGGAACAATGTCTTCAACAACAACGTTGAAATCATGTGTTTTTAGTTCTGCCTGGCTTTAGACTGGAGCAGACGGCTCATCGTGATTTGAACACGCCTCCATGTTGACGAACGTGCAGTGCAGGGTGCATGCGCGTTCCCCATCATGAACGCACGTCTATATTCCGTCTATACTCTCGTCTTGTTGTCACTCGCTCTTTGGTTTTGACTTCGGTATTCTAACGCTCCCACTGCGGAACAGCAGAAATGATCTTTCTCTCATTCTAGTGTTCTCTTGGACATGAATTACGCTCTTGCGCCTCCCTGAGTCTGTTTAAAATAATAACATCTCCCCATAACCAAATAACACCATCACGAAAATGCGGCTATTTTTTGACGAGTGTTAACATCCCTCTTACAAACACAACTGCTTTATGTTTCAGGGTGACTCTGGTGGTCCCCTGGTGTGTAAGAAGAATGGAACCTGGACCCTGGTTGGTGTGACCTCCTGGGGCTCTGATGGCTGCCCTACCAAGATGCCTGGTGTGTACTCCCGCATCACTGCGCTGAGTGCCTGGATGGACCAGACCATGGCTAACAACTAAACTAAACAGTTGTTACTCTATTGGCATCAATACAATCAATAATACAATCTGTGCAAATGTCTGGGCATATTTGTCCTTGATGTGCAACTTGTTTGAAGTGATAAATGCATATTGCTTATAGGGTTGTACTGACGACGGTACTTTTAATGTTTTTTTCTGTAAAGCTTGCATATCTGCTATTTCAAAAAAAAAGACACATTTCGAATATTTCTTGTATAGGGGTCCCTGGCACAAAATATTTTCAGATGGGGGTCCACGGCCAAATACAAATTAATTTGGGGGTCCTTGACATGAAAATGTCAGAACCAATGTGGTCTGTGTAAAATACAGAAAAAGGTCAATAATAATAATAATGATAAAATAAAATAAAACATTTCGGTATCGTATCGCATTCCAGGTACCTTATCGGTTCAAATGTTAATGGTACTCATCCCTAATTGCTTATTGCTGAATAAATCTTGGAATTGCAGGTGTGTCCCAGTGGTCAATATTTTTTTCTTGGAGCTTCTTCTTAGATAAGCTGTGTACAGTAGTTGATTTGCTAAATATACTGAATTCATAGAGAGGATCTAAACTACTTCTTCCTGCAACATTGGGTCAAGAAAGTCCAAAAGTTTATATTTCACTGTGAAACAACTATTTACAGACAATATAAAGTGTGTTTCACATCAGCAACAGATCAGGATCACTTCAGTGTTAAATGTGGGGGGCTAAGAGTGGTAAAGGCTATGTAAAGATGTTAGGTAAAGGACTAAGAGTGTTAAAGGCTAGGTAAAGAAGTAAGAGTGTTAAAGGCTAGGTAAATATGCTAGGTAAAGTATAAGTGATTGACAGTGATAAACAGGTCTCCTTCCTAGATCTAAAAGGTAAATACACAAACATCATTTATCTTAGGCTAAATGACACAGACACATCTTGTAACGGTTGCTTTAACTAGAAACATCACATAGACATGAGAATAAATCATCATTCTCATCAGCATTGAGAGCCGGTGTGCATGAACTACTGAACTTGAATGAATTTGTTAAACACTGTCCTAGACAGCATAACAACCTTTAGCTGGTTTAAAAGTCCAATAATGGAGAAGAAGTCACTCAGGGCAACAGAGAGTACTTGGGGTCAGTGAGAGTGCAATACAACCAGTAATACTCAAGGTGGCGCCACAACACAAAATTTGTGTTGTGGCGCCACCTTGAGTATTACTGGTTGTATGTGTGTCCTGCTTATTTAATAAGCAGGACTACATCTGAGAGGTCAGATCAATGCATTTTACATGCATCATGATGTGACAGTCTGTGCTGCTAAAACCAGTAGGTCTCCAGTCCTTACACTCTTTGAAGGGACATTCTTAGACACATTTACAAGCATGATGTAAATGTATTCATTATAAGAAACGTTCTGAAGGGGATGCTAAATGTGTCCTTAAGTTTAGTTAGACGTACTAGAGCCTGATTCTCAACCTTCCTTCATTTCAAGGACCTCCAGTTTGATATGCATTATGATTAGACCATGACCACCACCTGTACAGTCAAATGAGCCTTAATTTAACTCTGAAACTGAACAAATTGCACCAAATGGAACCTTACGGCTTACGGGTCCATTTGGTTCAATTTGAGCACCATTCAACTATGCTGTTTTCCCCTCACATCCTGACAATGCTACGACAATGGTATAGTCTTTTGGCAAATTAGAGCATACCCACATCTCCACAAACCACTACACAACTGATGACATGCATATGTTTGGGTGAAAGAGATTCACTGCATTTTATTGTCTCCGCCAGGCCGAAGGCATGGTGGAGAGTATGTTTTCGTTTGATTTTCGTTGGTTCCACCAAGCTAACATTGGTCAAGCTTCACGTGACACGTGACAATATGTTGAAAGGGTGTGCTTTGATTGGCTAGGGAGACGCATGACGAAATACATACCTATAAATATGTCAGTCACTTCGAAACATTGCTGTGCATGTTTCGAAGTGACATCAGTGCCATCAGCCAAGCTAACATTTAGTCAGGAGATATTAGCAGAAAAAGTTCCAAGATTGGAACTTTTTCCAATCTCTGCTGCTGGTGGAGACTTGTGCTCAGGAACAGCACTTTCCAGTACAAACTGAGATTACAGCTGAGATCACAGCTGAGATCACACAATGCAACTAACTCTCATTACGCAAACTGAAGAAGCAGGAAATTATCGTATGAAACCTCATGAAGAAGCAAAGGGGCAATGCCGACAGCAGAAAGCCAAAGCTAAGAAACAGAGACAAAAAGCCAAAGCTAAGAAACAGAGACAAAGACCACCAATAAGAAGAGATGCTACAAAACAGCTAAAGAACAAGAAGACGTTCAAGCTGATGAAGCTGGTGCCGCATTCTTTACATGGGTTTGTGTCCACCGGCAATAGTTTTACATGAACATTTCTAGGCTATAGTATAGTACTGCCCCATACAACCTAACAGAGCCCAGCACAGCCCACCAGAGCCCATTATAGCACATTATCTCACCAGAGCCCAGCAGTCTGGCATATTCCAGCACACAAAGTCCAGCCCACTGGGAGAATAGCCTAGGGTATGGGGGTAGTTAAATGACTGTAATAGGCTATACAGGGCTGGGTCCAGCTGGAATAGGCTAGACTAGAATGTTCTAGGCCTTACTAGACTCTAATAGGCTCTATTAGACTGTACTAGGCTCTTGTCAGCCCTGTAGCCCCTTTGCACTTGAGATTAACCACTGTGTCCACGGGCAATAGTTTTACATGGGTTTGTGTCCACCGGCAATAGTTTTACATGGGTTTGTGTCAACCGGCAATAGTTTTACATGAAAATTTCTAGGCTAGAGTATAGTACTGCCCCGTACAACCTAACAGAGCCCAGCACAGCCCACCAGAGCCGATTATAGCACAGTATAGCCCATTATAGCCCACCAGAGCCCAGCAGTCTGGCACATTCCAGCACACAAAGTCCAGCCCACTGGGAGAATAGCTTAGGGTATGGGGGTAGTTAAATGACTGTAATAGGCTATACAGGGCTGGGTCCAGCTGGAATAGGCTAGACTAGAATGTTCTAGGTCTTAATAGACTCTAATAGGCTCTATTAGGCTGTACTAGGCTCTTGTCAGCCCTGTAGCCCCTTTGCACTTGAGATTAACCACTGTGTCCACGGGCAATAGTTTTACATGGGTTTGTGTCCACCGGCAATAGTTTTACATGGGTTTGTGTCCACCGGCAATAGTTTTACATGGGTTTGTGTCCACCGGCAATAGTTTTACATGAACATTTCTAGGCTATAGTATAGTACTGCCCCGTACAACCTAACAGAGCCCAGCACAGCCCACCAGAGCCCATTATAGCCCACCAGAGCCCAGCAGTCCGGCACATTCCAGCACACAAAGTCCAGCCCACTGGGAGAATAGCCTAGGGTATGGGGGTACTTAAATGACTGTAATAGGCTATACAGGGCTGGGTCCAGCTGGAATAGGCTAGACTAGAATGTTCTAGGTCTTACTAGACTCTAATAGGCTCTATTAGGCTGTACTAGGCTCTTGTCAGCCCTTTAGCCCCTTTGCACTTGAGATTAACCACTGTGTCCACGGGCAATAGTTTTACATGGGTTTGTGTCCACCGGCAATAGTTTTACATGGGTTTGTGTCCACCGGCAATAGTTTTACATGAAAATTTCTAGGCTATAATATAGTACTTTCCCGTACAACCTAACAGAGCCCAGCACAGCCCACCAGAGCCCATTATAGCCCACCAGAGCCCAGCAGTCCGGCAAATTCCAGCACACAAAGTCCAGCCCACTGGGAGAATAGCCTAGGGTATGGGGTAGTTAAATGACTGTAATAGGCTATACAGGGCTGGGTCCAGCTGGAATAGGCTAGACTAGAATGTTCTAGGTCTTACTAGACTCTAATAGGCTATATTAGGCTGCACTAGGCTCTTGTCAGCCCTGTAGCCCCTTTGCACTCTAGATTAACCACTGTGTCCACGGGCAATAGTTTTACATGGGTTTGTGTCCACCGGCAATAGTTTTACATGGGTTTGTGTCCACCGGCAATAGTTTTACATGAACATTTCTAGGCTATAGTATAGTACTGCCCCGTACAACCTAACAGAGCCCAGCACAGCCCACCGGAGCCCATTATAGCACATTATAGCCCATTATAGCCCACCAGAGCCCAGCAGTCCGGCACATTCCAGCACACAAAGTCCAGCCCACTGGGAGAATAGCTTAGGGTATGGGGGTAGTTAAATGACTGTAATAGGCTATACAGGGCTGGGTCCAGCTGGAATAGGCTAGACTAGAATGTTCTAGGACTTACTAGACTCTAATAGGATCTATTAGGCTGTACTAGGCTCTTGTCAGCCCTTTAGCCCCTTTGCACTTGAGATTAACCACTGTGTCCACGGGCAATAGTTTTACATGGGTTTGTGTCCACCGGCAATAGTTTTACATGGGTTTGTGTCCACCGGCAATAGTTTTACATGAACATTTCTAGGCTATAGTATAGTACTGCCCCGTACAACCTAACAGAGCCCAGCACAGCCCACCAGAGCCCATTATAGCACATTATAGCCCATTATAGCCCACCAGAGCCCAGCAGTCCGGCACATTCCAGCACACAAAGTCCAGCCCACTGGGAGAATAGCCTAGGGTATGGGGGTACTTAAATGACTGTAATAGGCTATACAGGGCTGGGTCCAGCTAGAATAGGCTAGACTAGAATGTTCTAGGTCTTACTAGACTCTAATAGGCTCTATTAGGCTGTACTAGGCTCTTGTCAGCCCTGTAGCCCCTTCAGAAAGGCTGCCCTCCCGACATGCCTGGTGTGTACACCAACGTCACTAACCTGCGTACCTGGATGGACCAGACCATGGCTGCCAACTAAACTGTAAACAGCCGTTACTCTAGTAGTTGTCATCAACACAATCAATAATACAGCCAATGCAAATGCCTTGACGTATGTGTTCTTGATGCGCAACTTGTTTGCAGAGGTAAATGCTTATTGCTTGAATGAATAAATATTGAAATTGCAGTTGTGTACCAGTGGTTCCCAGTTGTCAAACAAATCATGGTTGTCAAATGACAAGGTGGCGTCAATGTGGGCTCAAATAGCTGCCTTAATTCTTTCATTGTTCCACTGGCATACCTCACATCATACCACCTACGCATGGTCTGAGACTTTCTCATCAACATCGAATACCTGTTCACCTTAACGGAAACCACAACTCTTGAAACTAACAAATGAGTGGGGCAGTGTGAATTAACACAGGATTGACCCTGGCAGCATATCAATAGTACAGGTGTGTGACCTGTTTATTAAGCTACTAGTATTTTTCAACCACATCTAATGAGACAAGACATCCGTTGAAAGAGTTTGGGAACAGACCTCATGAGACAAAAGACATAGTATACAACACATTTTTTTTTTATGGGAAAATGAATTGCAACAGCTATGCAGTAAGTGAAGAAAGGGAACTTAGAAAGACACTTTCTGACAAACCACAAATCATTTGACTAGACCTTGCCAGCTGATAGAGCTGAGAAAAAGGAACTGAAATCTCAGCCATATGTATTTGTGTACCATACATGGAACTAGATAGAGCTCTCTCATCATTATTCTACTGTAAGTATTTGTCTCATCAGCCAGAACTGCACAGTGATGGTGAAGAAAGAGAACTTGGAAAGACACTTGCGGACAAACCACACGTCATTTGACTAGATATTTCCAGCAGACAGAGAACTGAGAAAAATAAACAAACTAAGGAACTGAAATTTCTCTTTGCATTATTTGAATTAGGGGTTGGTAATAAGATGAAAAGGCAGTGGCTAAATAGATCTCATGTCCACAATGAAACTGTTGGGGCACAGAGGGGGCCCTTCTGTTCTAACCTTCTTGAAACACACACACACACACACACACACACACACACACACACACACACACACACACACACACACACACACACACACACACACACACACACACACACACACAGGTCCCTGACCATGCATTTAGTAATGTGGAAAGTGAAAGTGAATATTCTTCTTCCACAGAACAGTGCACTAAATGATCTGGTGAGCTATGATGATGCGTCAATGTTGTCAGTTACTGGGAAGTCGGAGGTCAAGAAATTCCTCTGAAAATCTCAAGAAGGGGAAGTGAGACAGTAAGTGTTGTTCAGTGAAGGTCCAGTTGGAACTCAGCATCATATCAGTGTATGTGTCCTGACAGCCACAGATATGAAACAAATAACTTTGGCGTTCCTACTGCTCTGGAGCTCAGGTAGGACTGGTTTAATGATTCATTCAATGAAATTCATTGGTTGACGTGAAAGACACTAAAAGACAGCTGAAGAACCATGATTCAAGTAAAATAGGTGTGTTACATTTGCTTGACTGTGTGGGGTTATACTTTTTTAGACATGAAGACTGTGTGTCTGACTGTCTGTGTAGAAGAAAAGAGAGCTAAAATTCACGAGTAGAACCTGAACATATTTAACATTAGTCTGTGCGTGAGGTTTATTTTTACGTATAGTTTGGTTAGTCCTGGCATCTAATCCTTGCCTTCTCACTTAAGAGTATTAAGTAATTAAGGATATTTAGAAGAAACCTGACAAGTGTGACAACATTCAATTTCAAGTCATTTTAAGTTGTATTGCTCTATGTTTTCAACAGGCACAGATACAGCATCAGTCTATGTACATTCCCCTGAAGAAGTGACTGTCCACAATGGAACCACAGGCAGACGTGGGTAGAGTAACCAATAACTGTACTGAAGTATTTGATGATTTATATGAGTTGATGATTAATAGTATTTATATGACTTATTGTTTAAATAACCATACCATAATGTCTGAAATATAAAATTATAAATCCTTGCATAACAGAAATAAACTAAATATAAAATAATGCACTTGCAAATTCAAATATGACCTGAAAACCATATCACCTGAATAAAAGAACAAACAATCTATTTACAACGTATGAGAAAATATAAAACAGGGGGTAAGTGGTTAAAGCTCTGTAATTCTATAATATGTTTACTAAACACTTATATAGTGCATTTTCACCACATACTAAGGGCTGAAACGTGGCACAAACACTGGTCAGGGGTCTGCCATCAGAATAGCCACACCAGGTGCCACACACACTGAAATTAAATTAATGATATCTATCGTTAGGCCTATTATAGCTTTTAGAAAGCACAACATTTCACTGTGTGTGCGTTTGTAGTATTTTAATATTACGTCATTTTACAGCAGGCACAAATTAGCCGCTCACTACACGTTGCTTTGCAGGCAGCCAGTGTTGCCAGGTTGCGAGATAAATAAGCAGCCAGGTCTATGAAAACAAGCCCAAAACAGGTGCCAAACAAGCCCAAAAGTCGCTTGTAAAAAGCCGACATGGCAACAAAGTGGTTGAAAGCGAAAGTAACTGAATGAAAGCTCCGTTCCATTATCAGTAATAGCACTTCAGTTTTTTGAAGTCTTATTGCTGATAAGTTATTTCTGCTCACGGAACACAGCTCACGCACACGCACACACACACACACACACACACAACCGTAATAATTTTCTTTGTGTGCACAGCACTTAATGAAAGTCCTTTAAGTCACGGTTTTATTTCAATCAATATGGACTAACTAAATTGTTGGTAGTGTTATGGCCTTTGAAGCAACAGACGGTTTTGTTTTTGTTAGTCTGGTTAGTTCATACAGGACTTGGACTATAAGGTCAATCAAGTCCCAGCCCTAATATATATACTGTATATGCATGCATGCATAATGTATATGTATGTATATGCATGCACGCACACATGCAAGCATGCATACATATATACATATATACACACAGTATATATACAAACACACATACATACATACATACACACACACACACACTTTTGCTTCAGTGCCTATTGGGGCTTATAAAAGCCACGGGTCACCAAATCTATCTGTACCCTCCGAAACATAACTTTGTTACTGCTGAAAAGAAGACGATGATGATTCATTCATTCATTAGTTTGTTGATTCATTCATTCATTCCATAGCATGTATGATTCTTCAAGTATTTGAGCCTTTTGTAGCCTACTTTTCTCTTTGAGTTATTCAGCCCACAATTTGATTGTTAATTGATATTTCTTATTTTACATTTTCAGTACACGCAACCTTGTAATCCTGGGCCAGCACAATCTAAAACATACACACAACATCCAGAAGATGAGAATTGGAAAGGTAGGTGGTTTGTTTTATATGACATGATACACAGACACAACATTATGTTGTTACATTTGTTATCAGAGTCGTCTCCATTACCTGCTCGCAATTTTGCATGTTTTTTTTGCATTCCTTATTATGTTTGTGGCTACAGATTGTAAAACATGGTTGTAGCCAGACATTCAATCTACAAAACAAGCAGCAACAACTATCTTTTTGCATATCTCTCATAACAGCTAAGATTAATGTATAATTTCCCTGGTAGGTCTTCAGTCACCCCAACTTCAACCCCGAAAATGCTGACTATGACATCGCACTGATAAAGCTGCAAAGCCCTGCCCAGATGAACAAGCATGTGTCCCCCGTGTGTGTGGCTGAGACTGGTGACATCTTCTATGGTGGCATGAAGTGTGTGGCCACTGGCTGGGGCCTGACCCGCTACGACCGTGAGTGAACGACAGGAAACACACTTTTCCTACTTCACAGAAAGGACCATTTCACCAGTACAGTGATTTAGAATACAGTAGGGTGTGTACACGTGGCAAGTAGGCTACTGCAGAGCAACTTAATAGAGCAGATTCAGCGTTCAACATTTAGAATCAATCGACAATTGTCAAATATTATTATTATTATCAGTGTGAAACGTCTTGTTCAGAATATAAAACAAATGTGTAAACAGCAAAGCTTCAAGATGATTTTATGAAAATGAGTTACTCGACCTATTCCACATTTCTGGTTATCACCTTGAAATATTAAATGCCTTCTCAAAAAGGTTAACGGTAAGAGGTTCAAGGTTCTGTATTATTACATCTTGTGTACACGTACATCCTCAGACATTATGCAAAAATAAGTAAGGTAGCCACTAACTATTTAACAAGACTGTGTGCAATAACGCCATGGCTTCATGTGGATCTAGGATTTTGTGTGACCAGTCTATGACAATATGACAACTATGACATATCTTTGACACATCTATGACATACTATATCTGACTATAACACATCAATGACATACCTATGACTTATCTATATGACATACTTTATCTATGTATTTTCTTCCCAGCTCCCATGAGTCCTGACAAGCTCCAGCAGGTTTGTGTTCCCCTCATGAGCAACGGCAAGTGCAACAGTTACAGCATTGGAGAGATCACTAGTCGGATGCTCTGTGCCGGAGCTGCTGGAGCTGACACCTGCCATGTGAGTGTAAAGAGCAAATATATACTCCTTCCAAACATCCACACTTTTCTTCAGAAAAGGGGAGGTGATATAACTACACATTGTCAATCCGAGCTTCAGAAAGACGGTCTCACAACTTTTCCTTGGAACCTGTGCATCTGATGTTCTGACTCTTTTTCCGAACACATGCAACACAGAGGACTAGTTACTCTTCACAACCAAATGTTCCTTTTTTATTTTTCTTACTCAGCCTGTGAAGCCTTGTATTAATATAATTTTTTTGGTTGTGTTGCATTACTTCACAGACGAATCCAAAAATAAAGAATACTTGAACCTTTAGCCACTAGTGTCCCTATTTTGAAAAAAAATATTGTCGACTTATTTTCAGAAATAGCCAGTGTTAGGTAAGTTACTTTAAACAAGTAACTACTTATAGTTACTAGTTACTATTCTCAAAAAGTAACTAGTAAGTTATACTATTACTGCATTATAAAAGTAGCTATATGTTACTGGGAAAAAAAAGCAACTAGTTATGTCACTAGTTGTTGCAAAAAGTAGTGCCGTTACAGAAACCCAACACTGGAAAAGCAAGCTTGAGCTGAAAGATCTGCTCTTTTCAAAAATTATTTAGCAAAGTGTTGTGGTTAAGTGGTTACAAACACAACTGCTTGTTCTTTCAGGGTGACTCTGGTGGTCCCCTGGTGTGTAAGAAGAATGGAGCCTGGACCCTGGTTGGTATTACCTCCTGGGGCATGCCAGACTGCAATCCCCGCATGCCTGGTGTGTACTCCAGCATCACTGCACTGCGTGCCTGGATGGACCAGACCATGGCTAACAACTAAACTGTAAACAGCTGTTACTCTAGTTGGCATCAACACAATCAATAATACAATATATGCAAATGTCTAGGCGTATTTGTCCTTGATGTGCAACTTGTTTGAATGGATAAATGCTTATTGCTGAATAAATCTTGGAATTGCAGGTGTGTGTACAGATGTGTACCAGTGGTCAATATTTTGTTCTTGGAGCCTCTTCTTCTCAGAGAAGCTGTGTATTTGATTTGCTAAATATACTGTATTCATAGCGAGGATCTAAACTACTACTTCCTGCAACATTGTGTCAAGAAAGTCCAAAGGTTCCTACAAGATGTCTATGGTAAAGACAGGGTGGTAAACGTATATTTCACTGTGAAACAACTATTTACAGAGAAACACGTCAGCAACAGATCAGGATCACTTCAGTGTTAAATGTGGGGGGCTAAGAGAGGGGCTAAAAGGCTATGTACAAGGAGTAAGAATGTTAAAGGCTATAGGTAAAGGAGTAAGAGTGTTAAAGGCTAGGTAAAGGAGTAAGAATGTTAAAGGCTGGGTAAAGATGCTAGGCATAGTATAAGTGGATAAGTGTTCCATGATTGACAGTGATAAACAGGTCAGGATAAAAACGATAAAGACACATCTGGTAACGGTTGCTTTAGCTAAAAAAAAACATCACATAAACATGAGGATATATCATCAGCCTCATCAGCATTGAGAGCCGGTGTGCAGAACTACTGAACTTGAATGAATTCGTTAAACACTGTCCTAGACAGCATAACAACCTTTAGCTGGTTTAAAAGTCCAATAATGGATTGTTGCCCAGAAGTCACTCGGGGCAACAGAGAGTAGCCTATACTTGGGGTCAGTGGGAGTGCAATACAACCAGTAATACTCCAGGTGGCGCCACAACACAAATAAGCAGGACTACATCTGAGAGGAGGTCAGGTCAATGCATTTTACATGTATGATGTGACAGTCTGTGCTGCTAAAACCAGTAGGTCTCCACTCCTTAGTCCTTACACCCTTTGAAGGGACATTCTTAGACACATTTAAAAGCATGATGTAAATGTATTAATTATAAGATTAATTGGGTACGCTCGCATGCGCGCGCACGCACGCACGCACGCACGCACGCACACACACACACACACACACACACACACACACACACACACACACACACACACACACACACACACACACACACACACACACACACACACACACACACACACACACACACACACACACACACACACACACACACACACACACACACATACACCACAGTCTTATAATTATACATAGTTTAAGGGGTGTTAACTTGCTAAAGATGAGAAGTGCACAGAGCCTCTTTGTGACGAATATCAGTAACATAATGGTACTTCCTCTTTCCATCTCCCTTAACACGTTACATTTGAGGACAATTCACAATTTAACCCCAGCATCTGTATTCTGTGTAAAACGTTCAAAAAAATTGCATAGCTACAAGCTCACAAGCTTGTAGATCGGCTATGTTCAGCAAAGATATTTTATGTATAGAGCAAAAACAGAAATGTCAAGGGCTTGTATAGCCCTGAGGGACTCCGCTCAACATTGTATGGGATTTAAGTGGTTAAGTCAAAGTGAACAAAGATTTTAACCTGCGGCCACAGTGGCCTTTGTGCCCCGCCCGCACTGTCCCAGTTGATTTCATCGTGTTCGCCTCTGCGCTATTATATTCATGTTTAATACTACTCTACAGAATAAGGACTGCAAGGTGTGTTAGAGCTGTTTATAAAGTCATGATTTAGGTCACATATTTAGGTTCAACATTATAAATATATTCGTTAATCATCAAGGGAGGAGAAAATAAATGTCAGCAGTTGGTTACTGAGGGTGTGTTTTTCTCAACTTTTCTAAGTGAAGCGATCATTTTCGGGAACCTAAGCTGACCAGTGACCACAATGTCAGGGTACATAGAGTCACTTTTGTCCCTTCGCTTTGTCAATTCTAATTACGCAAAGGTGTTAAAACCACCCTGTTCAAGTAAAGCACCCGCCTTTCACACATACATCATGTCAACATGTTTACAGCAAACGGCTAACCATAAATGCTTGCAAGTGTTGATGTTACTTGCATGAACTTAGAGAGGCCTGAGTGATATGAGGGCTGCCAATTTTTCAGAAAAGCTTTTATTGAGAGTTGATCGTATAAGTGTATGCCACCATTCAAAAACTAGAAAAGTGCAATCCTTGGAGCGCAGATCTACCCCAGGCCGGGTTTGCCATAGGGCCTGGCGGAAAAATAGATGTGATACATCTTGATCACAGCATGCGCCCGGAGATAACGTGTACCAATTTGTGTGAATTTGGACGAAATCTGTAGGCGCAAAACTGGTACAAAATGGTGGAAAACCTAGACTGGTACAAATGGGTGGGGCCTATTTGGAGAGTTGCAACATCATCCAGGGGAAAAACAAAACTTTCATTGTATGACCTACGGGTTCAAGAGTTTTGTTCAAGAGAATTCTTCCTGGACCTAGTGGGAATGCACAAGCAAATTCTCCCGCCGATCGGTCCAGCGGTGCCTCAGATTACCTGTTCATAGACGGATGGACAACCAAACAATTGGACAGGAGCGAAAACATAATCTACCTCCAACGGCCATCCGGACCAGGCAGATGTCAACATGTAACGATATCAACAAGACCACAAACTGGATCTGAAAAATAATCATAACAAATAACCTAGCAAAACAATTAATAAGCATATCAAAAGTACTGATCTATATTTTAGGAAGCTGATTTTATAACCCAGATAGCAGAGGAATGTTGGGAGGTCATTGGCCCACCAACTTACACTGTCGAGGGCCTGTGTGAGGCACGAGTTTTAATCAGGGGTCCTCAATAGGGGGTCCGGGACCCCTAGGGGGTCCTCAGAGTAACTACAAGGGGTCCGCCAAATCTTTGTGTGATGGGGAACATCAGCCAAAAATAGCAGATCTACAAGCATGTGGAAAGGCTATTTTCGGAGAGTTGGTGTAGAGAGGGAAAAAGAGCAGACCAATTACAGAGCCAAAGTTCAAGTTGACTAAATATTGAGTGTTTAAAAGGTTAATGTCTGAAAATTAACAGATCCAATTTGGATTTAACGTGAATCCAACATATTAATAGAAAAGGTACTGTATGTCAACTATGAAGCTATCTATGAAATCTATACAAAAGTTGAATCTGAACACAATTTTATAGGCCCACAGTATGTAGTGGGGGTCCCTGCTCCATCTCTCTCTCAGGCTCAGCTATGGGGTCCTTGGCCTGCAAAACGTTGATGATATTTAATAAGTAGTCCATACCCGTGCCGCGCACACACGCGCACGCACACGCACGCACACACACACACACACACACACACACACACACACACACACACACACACACACACACACACACACACACACACACACACACACACACACACACACACACACACACACACACACACACACACACACACACACACACACACACACACACACACACACACACACACACACACACACACACACACACACACACACACACACTCTAGAGGCCGCAAACATGACCAACATGACCACAACTTTACACCGTTAAGCCAGCTCTATATATTCTGCTGACATTAATTCTCTCTTAATTGATTGAGAGTTCACAGAAATGCTAACAAACAGCTTACATTTGGGAGAAGTGAAAAAAATTAGTTTCCTCACTCCTTGCATTATGCCAATGGACACAATGCACATGTTCAAGTTCACATTGATTGGTCAACCCACTGAGGAGAAGAATGGAGGTCAGAAGAACAGAGAGTTTTCTTCATTTTATATAAACAATAATACAGTATGTGTAGTGTGTAGCGTGCGTGCATACTGCATAGGTCCCACACACGCACGCAAGCACACGCACACAGGCATGCACACACACTCACACAAAAATGTGAATGGGTGAATGTAATGAATATAATGCACATTGTAAAGCGCTTTGGCAAAAGGTGCACCCTTGCACCCTTTACCATTTAAAAGTCATTATCATAATTGTAGTTCAATTTGGTTTTGCCCTTTTTTAAAAAAACATGATATATTTTCATCTGGTTTGATGAGAAAGATGTGACTAACAGCTTCAGTTAAACCACCAGCTGATACAGAAAGCACATGACAAACTGAACCTGAAGCTTGATGAGAAAGAGGCAGAGAAAGATGAAGGAACTAGAAAAAGTGCTCGGTGGACAGATCCGTCTTGATCACTTGACTATAGAGATAATGTGCACCGATTTGCATAATGTTTGGAGACAATTTGTAGGAGTAATATTAAAACAATTGTTTTGCAAAAATCGGCCTCCTGGTGGCGCTATAATAGGGCAATGTTTAAAGGGTGGCATTTGTTGCTTAACAAAGTGCAAATGTGCATGCATAGTTTCACCGCAAGCGGACACTTTATTCATGATTTGTGGCATTTTGTCTTGCAAACTTTAGATGTCAATCGCCAATCAGGATGGAATATGAAAAATCTAACAGATCCGTCTTAATCACATGACTATAGAGATCATGTGTACCGATTTGCGTAACATTTGGATAAAATCTGAAGGAGTAATATCATTATTTATTGTTTACATAAGTCGGCCTCCTGGTGGCGCTATAAAAGGCAGATGTCAAAAATGCAGGGCAGAGGTTTTTCCTTGGCCTCTAGGGATTGCGCATAGAAAGTTTTACACAGATCGGTGCAGTTATGGGTAAAAACGCGAATCGGCCTGTTATAGCACCACCATGAGGCTGATTTTTCTGAACTGAAATTTTCAAGGAACATTTCATCCTCGGCCTAGAGGGGAATGTGCGTGCAAAATGTCACGGAAATTGCACACTGTGTTCATGATTTGAGGCATTTTGTTCCAAACTGCTAACTTTAGAAGCCAATCTTAGTCAACCAGGATGGAATATGAAAAATCTGAAAGACCCCTTTTGTTTAATGATTATAGAGATACTATGTACCGATTTGTGTGATGTTTGGACAAAATCTGTAGGAGTACTGCGCTATAAACGGCCCATGTGAAAAAATGTGGGGCAGAGATTCTGCTCTGGGATCCGAGGAGTGTGTGTGCACAGTTTCGCTGCGATCATGCCAACGGTGCCGGAGATTAGCTGTGCACAGACGGACACACAGAAACAATCTCGACCATGCCTTTCGGCTCCAGTGCCGCTCTGGTGGTCCGCGGGGACCCTGTGGACCACCATGGACCATCGGAGCTCCTCGCAATTTTCTACTTTTCTGACAGAACCTCCAGGGCTGAGGGCTGTCGCTCGGCTGCAATTAAATTCTGTATACCAAACTGTTTCAGTACTCTTTTGCAGCAGTGTCGACACCAGCCACTTGCTCTTCTATGATTCTTATCTACTCTGCCTCGTGGGAAAAGTGAAGAAAGCGGCTTGTATCTTTTTCGCTCTGCAGTCACACACACACACACACACACACACACACACACACACACACACACACACACACACACACACACACACACACACACACACACACACACACACACACACACACACACACACACACACACACACACACACACACACACACACACGTAGCAGCCCTGCCTCTCACTGTGTCTTACCACAGTCTTATAATTATACATAGTTTAAGGGTGTTAACTTGCTAAAGATGAGAAGTGCACAGAGCCTCTTTGTGACTAATATAAGTAACATGAAGGTACTTCCTCTTTCCATCTCCCCTAACACGTTACATTAGAGACAACTTCACAATCTGACCACTTAAGCCCCAGCATTTGTTTCCTTCCAGATTCCGATACCCATAACTTGTATATCGTCAACTTCTTAAACAAATGGCCTAAGTAATGTTTTGGGGGAAAATTATATTTTTGCCTAAGTCAGCTCCTCATGACACTGGCCACCTCTGGTAAAATCGCCTATCACCTAATTGAAAAGGATCTTGCTGTTCCCTCCCCTTTTAGTATAATGGCCTATCTCCCTAGTGTGACTTGGGCCAAAATAGGCAATTATTTTGTCCTAAGTCACATGTTTTTGTGACTTAATCAACTTAATCATGATCAAGAAATATCATATAGTTTTGTTTTGGATCAGTTTTTTTTTTTTTTTCTGAAAACATTTTACTTAGAAAAAATAATTACTTAGGCCATTAGTTTAAGAAGGTGACGATATCGGTCAATACAGAGTACCGAGCCGATAACGGTGTGTAATTTAAAAATAATCTATAGGACAGTGGCTCTCAAAGTGGGGTCCAGGGACTCTCTGGGTTCCTTAAGGGGGCTCCAAATGGACCCTTACGGGTCTGTAACTCTGAGAGTGTACAAATGGAACTCAATTTGGTTCCATTTGTACACTCTCAGAGTTATGGGGGTCCTTGAAGTTAAAAAGTTTGAGAACCACTGATCTCGGAATAAATAAATAAAATATAGTGCAGCTACAAGCTAATACAAACTAGTTGATAACTGTTAATGACATACTGCATCATCGTGTGATAAATTACATGGTATCAGAATGGCATATCGCCAATACCAGTATTTTAGGCAGTATATCTGCAGTATGGAATGTCTGGAATAAAGTTTGAATTGAATTGAATAGAAACCAAGTGTGCACCCTTGGTTGTGTTGTTGAAGGGGAGAAGAGAGCAAGTCATAAGGTAGTAAGTAAGTGTGTGTGTGTGTGTGTGTGTGTGTGTGTGTGTGTGTGTGTGTGTGTGTGTGTGTGTGTGTGTGTGTGTGTGTGTGTGTGTGTGTGTGTGTGTGTGTGTGTGTGTGTGTGTGTGTGTGTGTGTGTGTGTGTGTGTGTGGTGATGAGAGCTGACTTTCAGAATATCATTAAGAAAAATAAACCACTCCCTGATGAATACATAATGAGATATACAGAGATATAAGACAGAGTTGTAAGTGTTGTTCAGTGAAGGTCCAGTTGAGCATCATATCAGTGTGTGGGTCCTGACAGCCACAGATATGAAACAACTGACCCTGGTGGTCCTTCTGCTCTGGAGCTCAGGTAGGACTGGTTTAATGACATTCATTAGTTGATGTGAAAGACACTAAAAGACACACAGCTGAAGAACCATGCTTCAGGTGTGTTACATTTGCTTTGACTGTGTGTGGTTATATACTGTATATATATATATTTTTAGAGATGAAGACTGTGTGTTTCTGTAAAAAAAAAAAAAGGGGGCTAAAATTCAAAAGTAGAACCTGAACATATTTAATATTAGTCTGTGCGTGAGGTTTATTTGTTGTAATGTACAGTTTGGTTATAGTCCTGGCATCTAATCCTCGCCTCTTCACTCAGAGTATTAAAAGAGATATTTCACTTTCAAACATGTTTGGGATCATTTTATCGTCTACTCAGGCTTTTGTGAGTACCCAAGACAGTTTTTAAGTTGCTTGACTCAGTATTTAGATATTTGGTATTCATTTTGTCAGACAACCCTTCCTAAACAATTCCTTTGTAACTTCAAACTACACTAAATCATGATAGATTCATCGAAAACACCCGTCCTTGGTTCTGGTGACTCATACTGCGCTCCTAATACGTGTTTTCTTTTTCCATTACTTTTTTTTTTTTTTTGTATTTTACTTTTTTCATTTCCCCAAAAAATATGAAAAAATAATGAAAGAATGAATTGAAAAAGTATGGCCCCCTCACGCATTAGAAGGACAAAATCAGTCACCAGAACAAAGGATGGGTGTTTTCAATTAATCTATCATGATTAAAAGGGGGAGTTTGGAGTTACAATGGTTTGTATAGGAATGGGGTGTGTCTGATGAATGAATATAGTATCTAAATACTGATTATACAACAGGTAGTTCCGACCAAGCAATCTGATTGGTTGAAATAGCTTTCTAGCCGTGCTTCAAACCAGCATCATAGCACGGGCCTAATCACATTAATAAATCACTCCGCACTGCAGTCGTCCGCACCTGATTAGACCATATATGGCACAGCTGTGCTGTGAAGTCACGCTGTCCCACGGTAGGAAAACAAACAGACAGTAGCCTGACCCACCGCCGCCACCGGAGAACAAACAGCTATGCAAAATGGACTATGTTAATTTTTACTTATTTGGTGGACTTACGGTTGATCAATGGTTAGAAGGTTATAAATATCCTCCTGTGTAAAGTAAAATTACTACCATTTCGTTAACAGTCCAGTGTATGTTATACTTTATCGTACGAAGGTATCGCATGGCGAAAATAGCCGATCTACAAGTTCACAATGCGTCGCCATCGCGACACGTTGTCAGCTTGTAGATCAGTTATTTTGGCTACGTGACACGGTCGTACGACGGAGCATATAGCCTACTGGAATTCATTCCACTGCGCAAGCATTGATAGCTCAGCTGTGTTGATGAGACGGTGCCCCAAACTCAAAGCACTGCTACAGCCTACAGGGACTATTTAATGTCTCTCAGTCAAAAAGTATTTTCTTTACAGGGAAACGGACAATAGCGAAACATTTTTATTATTAATTGCCCCACAATATGAATACATTTGGATGTGTTTTGTTGGTAACTGTTGTATAATCGCAATATTACACTCGAGGGTGTGCTTTACCTTACATTATTGGCACTTCAGCGATGCTCGCGGAACTCGGCTTCGCCTCGTTCCTGACCGCATCACTGGCGTGCCAATAATGACGGTAAAGCACACCCTCTCGTGTAATATTGCTTAAATTAAGCAACTTAAAAACAGATCAGGGTGTTCACAAAAGCCGGAGTAGACATTCAAATCACCCCAAACATGATTGAAAGTGAAATATCCCTTTAAGTAATGAAGGGATTTTAGAAGAAACATGACGACTAGGTGTTGCCAACTACCTGAAATTCAAATAAGGGACACTCGGCCAGGCATCACTTATTCCCAAGACAAACAAGGGCCTTTCTAGTTTTTTTAAGTTGTATTGCTCCATGTTTTCAACAGGCACAGATCCAGCATCAGCAGTCTACGTACATTCCCCTGAAGAAGTGACTGTCAACAATGGAACCACAGGCAGAGGTGGGTAGACTAACCAAAGATGATGTATACGAGTTGATGATTCATATTAATTATACGATTTATTGTTAGATAATAACATAATGTCAGAAATATAAAATTAAATGCTTGCCTAATGGAAATAAACAAAATATAAAATAGGCACTTGCAAATTCAAATATGGCCTGAAAACCATACATCACCTTAAAGGGATATTTCACTTTCAAAAAAACTTTGGGTCATTTTATCGTCTACTCAGGCTTTTGTGAGCCCCCCAGACGGTTTTTAAGTTTCTTGATTCATTATTTAGATATTTAATATTCATTTTATCAGACACGCCCCCTTCCTATACAAACCCATTATAACTTCAAACTCCATTTTTAACATGTTAGATTCATCAAAAACACCGTCCTTGGTTCTGGTGACTGACCCTGCCCTCCTAATACGCGAGGGGGCCGTGTTTTTTCGATTACTTTTTTCATTTATTTTATTTAATTTTTTTATCGTATTTAGTTTTTTTAATTTAAAAAAAAAAATATTAAAAATAAATGAAAAAAGTTATCGAAAAAACACGGCCTGTTTGTATAGGAAGGGGGCGTGTCTGATAAAATGAATATCAAATATCTAAATAATGAATCAAGCAACTTAAAAATGGTCTGGAGGGCTCAAAAAAGCCTGACAGAAGATAAAATGATCCAAAGTTTTTTTGAAAGTTAAATATCCCCTTAAATAAAACAAAAAATATATATTTTCACTTCATGTGACACCGTATGACAAAAGTACAAAACAGGGGGTAAGTGGTTAAAGATCTGTAATACTATAACATGATTAATAAACACGTTATAGAGTATATTCACCACATACTAAGCCTAAGGGTTGAATCCTATATTAAAATTGCCTAGTGGGTAACCTAACAAACAAAATTGCAAGGTGCACCGTCGGTCCGATCCGCACCAAACAGGGGTCAGGGGTCTGCCATCAGAATAGCCACACCAGGGGCCATATGTGGGTGCCACATGCACTGAAAAGCGGCCTGAAAATCTAGTTGATTTAAAACAGCAGCAATGAAGTGTTTTACCTTTGTGTGTTTGTTATTCAGTCTGTGGTGTTCCTGCCATCAAACCAAAAGTCCCTAGGTGTCCCAGAGATGGATTAGGTATCATCAACGGTGAGGAGGCTGTACCTCACTCCTGGCCCTGGCAGGTCTCCGTTCAGGTACACCACTCTCTCTGTTGTTATCCACACTGTCTTGCTTTTATATCTTACACTGTCTTACAATCATATATCATTCCATGTATATTTTTGTTACTACACGACTTATAATGAGAGAAAAACAAAGCTGGAGCGTTTGCTCTGTGTATGCATGCGGGCATGTGTGTGTGTGTGTGTGTGTGTGTGTGTGTGTGTGTGTGTGTGTGTGTGTGTGTGTGTGTGTGTGTGTGTGTGTGTGTGTGTGTGTGTGAGAAAAGAGGTGGATGAAAGTTAAGAGGTGGACATTTTCCCATTTCATAGTAGCTGAATCCTACTTGTTGCTGATGAAACCTTAATGTGAATTCAGGGCACTTATTTCTGTGGTGGATCACTGATCAACAAGGACTGGGTTGTGACTGCTGCCCACTGCAAAGTCGACAGGTACAGTAGACTATATATGTACTAGTACTAGACAAGAGAGAGAGAGAGAGAGAGAGAGAGAGAGAGAGAGAGAGAGAGAGAGAGAGAGAGAGAGAGAGAGAGAGAGAGAGAGAGAGAGAGAGAGAGAGAGAGAGAGAGAGAGAGAGAGAGAGAGAGAGAGAGAGAGAGAGAGAGAGAGAGATGTGTATACACACACAGACAGGCTGCAGTTCCTATTGGGGATATAAAAGGGTCACCAAATCTCAGTCTCTATGCTTTTAGAAACATAATATGAATTGTAACTGCTGAAATGAAGACGATGATGATTCATTAGTTTGTTCATTCATTCATTGCATAGTACGTTTGATTCCTCCAGTATTTGAGCCTTTTGTACTTTACTCTGCATGTCTTCTCTTTGAGTTAAGCGCCCCACCATTTTATTGTTTATTGTTATTTCTTATTTTACATTTTCAGTACAAATTACAATGTAATCCTGGGCCAGCACAGTCTAAAACGAGCAGACAACATCCAGGAGATTGGAATTGGAAAGGTAGGCGGTTTGTTTGATATGATATGAAACACAGGGCCACTGGATTGATAAACGACGTGGGGGGACATTAAGGGGAGCGTGGCTAGATAGTGACGTTCACACTGAGAGTGAAACTTTTCTCTATTATTTTAAACCCACAATTGAACATTTCAATAACCTTTACACCTTCAGAGAGATGTGGTAACCTATGGGTGTCAAGAATGGTCCCAAGAATGTTCTTTAAATCCCACACACCGCCATGAAACTAATGTATTCTCTCTCCCTGGCCCCAGATTGCAAAACATGGTTGAAGCCAGACATTCGATCTACAACAGGCAGCAACAAGTAGCTTTTTGCACATCTCTTCTAACAGCTTAGTGTAGATTAATGTATAATTTCCCTGATAGGTCTTCAGTCACCCCTACTACAACGCCCAAACTCTTGACTATGACATCGCACTGATCAAGCTGCAACGCCCTGCCGAGATGAACAAGCATGTGTCCCCCGTGTGTGTGGCTGAGACTGGTGACAACATCAAGCCTGGCATGAAGTGTGTGACCACTGGCTGGGGCCGGACCCGCTACGAACGTGAGTGAACGACAGGAAACACACTTTTCCTCCCTCAACCACAGAAAGGACCAATTTATCAGTACAGTGATTTAGAATAGAGTAGGCTGTTGTGGCAAGTAGGCTACAGCAGAGCAACCTAATAGAGGATATTAACGTTCAAAGTAAATAGGGTCAATCAGCAATTGTCAATTATTATTGTATCAGTTTGAAACGTCTTGTTCAGAATATAAATACCCAGTGTGAAGAGTGGTGCCTTTACGTGTTTTTACTCATTTTAACATCTTTTACGTATTTTTACTCATTTTAAGTATTTTTACTCAGTTTAAGTATTTTTTACTCAAAAGTGTGTGTGTGTGTGTGTGTGTGTGTGTGTGTGTGTGTGTGTGTGTGTGTGTGTGTGTGTGTGTGTGTTGCACTCCTGTTTGTGTATAATTAGTGTAACTGGTTGCATCTTTGTGTTGCAATCAGCCACAGCTGTTGAGGTCATGCTGAGGTCGTGCTCAAACATACGGACAGACAAAGTCAGATATAGGAGTGGTTAGCACCACTCAACAAATGTGAAAACAGCAAAGCTTCAAGATGATTTTATGAAAAAATAGTTAGACCTACTCCACATTTCTGGTTATCACCTTGAAATATTAAATTCCTTCTCAAAAAGGACAACAGTAAGAGGTTCAAGGTTCTGTATTGTTACATCTTGTGTACAAGTACATCCTCAGGCATTATGCGAAAATTAGTAAGACAGCCACTAACTATAATAATAATAATAATGGATTTTATTTATAACGCACTTTACATTTGCAAGAAATCTCAAAGTGCTACAGAAGGCAATTGCATAAAAACAGAAACATTACACCAATAAAAGAAAACAACAACTAAGAAATTGAAACAAAACAATGAAACTATGGGGGCATAAAGCCTAGAGGTAAAACCAGCTAAGAAAAAACTTTGCTAAAAAGGTTAGTCCTCTCTTAAAACTATTTAATAGTGCAATAACGCCATGGCTTCAGATGGATCTAGGATTTTGTGTTGACAGTCTATGACAATATGACGACTATGCCATATCTTTGACACATACTGTATATATATGACATACTATATCTATGACACGTCAATGACATATCTATGACATACTATATCTATGACTATGACATATCACTTTATACTCTATATTTGGGCAAGATGTCAGGTTTCCTTTGAGTCTAGCTGAGTCTAGCCGATTACCTCATCCGTGCCCAAATTGGCAATCCGAGGCACATTGACTTCCATTATAAAAATGGAAACATATTTCAAAAAGTGTAGAACATTCTGTGAACATTCATTGGATTCTACGTTAGTGGCAGTGTGCACAAGACATTTGAAGACATGAATCCTGTGTATTCTTTCCCAGCTCTCTCTGACAAGCTCCAGCAGATTTGTGTTCCCCTCATGAGCAACAGGAAGTGCAGCAGTTACAGAATTGGACGGATCACCACTCGGATGCTCTGTGCCGGAGCTGCTGGAGCTGACACCTGCCAGGTGAGTGTAAAGAGCAAATACATACTCCTTCCAAACATCCACACCTTTATTCAGAAAGGGGGAGGTGATATAATTATTCCGAGCTTTGGAAAGACGGTCTCACAACTTTTCTTGTATTAATGTAGATTTTTTGTTTGTGTTGAATTGCTTCACAGAATAATCCAAATATAAATAGAATATATACTTGAACCTTTAGCCACTGGCGTCCCTATTTTGGGCATGTCATTATATGCAGGGAAATGATATATATTGTCAACTTAATTTCAGAAATAGTCAGTAAGTAACTTTACTAGTTACTGCATTATAAAAGTAGCTATATGTTACTGTTAATTTTGCATTTATTTTATTTATTCATTTTGCTTCAAACTGTATGTACTGTATATGCCTTTTCATGTTGCTGAAGCACAAGATGACAACTCTCAACTTTAATCTATGATCAAAACTAGTACATATAAGTATAATATCTTCAACAACAGCATTGCCATCATGTATTTTTAGTTCTGTCAGGCTTTAGACTGAAGCAAAAGGCTCAACGTGATCTTGAACACGCTTCTGTGTTGACAAACGTTATGTCAGTAACTATAATGCGTTACCGAACTAGGGAAAAAAAGCAACTAGTTATGTTACTAGTTATCGCAAAAAGTAATGCCGTTACAGAAATCCAATACTGGAAATAGACTACAAGCTTGAGCTTATAGATCCGCTCTTTTAAAAAGATATTTAGCAAAGTGTTGTGGTCTAAGTGGTTACAAACACAACTGCTTGTTGTTTCAGGGTGACTCTGGTGGTCCCCTGGTGTGTAAGAAGAAAGGAGCCTGGACCCTGGTTGGTATTACCTCCTGGGGCCTGGAAGGCTGCCCTACCAACAGGCCTGGTGTGTACTCCCGCATCACTGTGCTGCGTGCCTGGATGGACCGGACCATGGCTAACAACTAAACTGTAAACAGTTGTTACTCTAGTTGGCATCAAGACAATCAATAATACAATCTGTGCAAATGTCTGGGCGTATTTGTCCTTGATGTGCAACTTGTTTGAAGAGATAAATGCTTATTCCTTATTGCTGAATAAATCTTGGAATTGCAGGTATGTGTACCAGTGGTCAACATTTTATTATTGGAGATTCTTCTTCTCAGAGAAGCTATGTGTACAATAGGATCTAAACTACTACTTCCTGCAACATTGTGTCAAGAAAGTCCAAAAGTTCCTACAAGATGTCTATGGTAAAGACAGGGTGGTAATTTTATATTTCACTGTGAAACAACTATTTACAGAAAATATAAAGTGTGTTTGACATCAGCAACAGATCAGGATCACTTCAGTGTTACATTTGGGGGTCTAAGAGTGTTTAAGGCTGGGTAAAGGAGAAAGAGTGTTAAAGGATATAAAGATGCTACTGTAGGTAAAGGAGTAAGACTGTTAAAGGCTAGGTAAAGATGCCAGGTAAAGTATAAGTGTTCCATGATTGACAGAGATAAGAGATAAGCAGGTCTCCTTCCTAGATATAAGAGGTAAACACACAAACATCACATAGACATGATGAGGATAAATCATCATTCTTATCAGCATTGAGAGCCGGTGTGCAGAACTACTGAACTTGAATGAATTTGTTAAACACTGTCCTAGACAGCATAACAACCTTTAGCTGCTTTAAAAGTCCAATAATGGATTGTTGCCCAGAAGTCACTCAGGGCAATAGAGAGTAGCCTACTTGGGTCAGTGGGGGTGACATACAACCAGTAATACTCCAGGTGGCGCCACAACACAAATAAGAAGGACTACATCTGAGAGGAGGTCAGGTCAATGCATTTTACATGTATGATGTGACAGTCTGTGCTGCTAAAAACCAGTAGGTCTCCACTCCTTACACCCTTTGAAGGGACATTCTAGACACATTTAAAAGCATGATGTAAATGTATTAATTATAGAAGCATTCTGAAGTGGATGCTAAATGTGTCCTTAAGTTTAGCTAGACGTACCAGAGCCTGATTCTCAACCTTCCTTAATTTCAAGGACCTCCAGTTTGATATGCATTATGATTAGACCATGGACCTAATCATGATGCCTAATTTAATGATTTTATTTCATCTTTCTGAGACTCGCCTGCACAGTAAAATAAGTCTTAATTTAACTAGAGACCTGAACCTTACGGGTCCATTTGGTTCAATTTGAACACAGAAGAACTGTGAACCTTCCAATTCCAAAGTGGCCAGTCTACCCAGGGCCAGATTAACACAGTGACACCGGCTCATGCTTTCTCCCAGGGCATGAGGCTCGGTGGAGCATGCACGCACACACACACACGCACACACGCACGCACGCACACACACACACAAACGCACACAAACGCACACACAAGCAGCTGCCTTCAGCCTTCACATCCTGACAATGATACGACAATGCTATATTGTACAATGCTATGCTGTAACATGTTGGGCATGCACTGTATAAAGGAGTGCATACTATGTGAATTAAACCATGTGCTCTGGTATAGTCTGGTATAGTCTTTTGGCTAATTAGAGCATACCCACATCTCCACAAACCACTACACATCTGATTACCTGCGGGTGAATGAGATTCACAGCATTTTATTATAATAATAATTATTATTGTTATTATTTTTCATTAGACTTCTTTATAGGTAAATTTCAATGGAGCTGCTACAATGTTTACCCCAGCCCCCTCACTCAGCTATTCACACTTTGTCTTTTCACATATTGCAGCTTTGGAGTTGAGCACATCACATCGCCGGTTTCTACCATTTTACCCTTTCTCTCTCTTTTTGTTTTTATTTTATTTTTTTACAGTTATACATTTCTGCGGAGGAATTTCACTAATAATGCTGCTAACAGCTGTATTGTATGTGTATGTGATAATAACCAAATCATATAAATAATAGTTTTGTTATATTTGCATGCACACATGTCCTTAATTCATCTCCTGTCTTTCTCATCAAGTTTCAGTTTGTGTGTCATGTGGTTCCTGTATCTGCTGTGGTTTAAGCCACAGATGATACAAGTCTGTGCCAGGGGCCCACCATTGTCTTATAATCTGCCTAAAGAATCTATGATCGTGTGTAGCAGCGTGGCTCACAGCCTCTGGCTGATGATCAAAAAGTCCAGGCGCATACCACATATGCTGGCTGGTAATCCAGCTTGACAGTGTGTCGCGGGTTCGACTCCCGATCCCAACGACCTTTGCTGTGTGCCACCCCCCCCCCCCCATCTCTCTCGCCATTTCCTGTCAGCCTACTGTCCAGTCAAATAAAGGCATAAAAGCCCAACAAAAATATCTTAAAACAACAAAAAAAAACTCATATCTCAGTGGTCAATATGTTGGATTTCCAGAGCCAGGTTCGATTCCCGGGCGTTACGCATGCATGGTGCACACACCTTTGATCCCATAGAGAAATAGTTTGATGTACTCTGAAACTGAAGCTGTCAGCCTGGCATGCATGCACAGCTCGACTTTTTCCCCCTTATGGAAAGCTCACAACGCCTCGCAGAGCGAGGCGTTGTGAGCTTGTAGGTCTGCTATTTTTGGCTAAAGTTCCTCCTCAGAAAAGGGATACTAGGGTTCAAGTGGTTAAGGTAAAAACAAATAATAATATCACACAAAGATTTGGGGGACCCCCTGTAGTAACTCTGAGGACCCCCTAGGGGTCCCGGACCCCCTGTTGAAGACCCCTGATCTAATCATCACTGCAGCACTTCATGCTTTTCTATCCTGTTCAGAACACGGGGCTTCCCCGATCCACTTGCGTATTATCACACATACGCCCCCTCACTCTTGTGGTCAGCTATGCAGACCGTGTGTGGTGCCTCTTTGTCTTTTCACACCTTGCAGCTTTGGAGTTGAGCACATCACTACCACTGTTTCTTGGCTTCCTTTTCTCCACTTTGACAAGAAAGAGAGTCTAGAAACAGGTTCCTGTCAGATTAAAGAGGAACATTGGACAACATACATTCATGTACACAGCAACTATAGCTTGGAATGGGTTACCTGCAGATCTTAAGAGTAACAGCTCCTATGTTTCTTTTAAATCTTCCCTAAAGGGGCGTTTAAGAGGAAGCAAAGTATGGGTCTAGATTTGTTCTAAAGTGAATTGAAATGCCTGTTTTTTCCTTTGTCAAGCCTGGTGTTTTATTTAATTTCGTAATACTATAGCTGTAAGGTATTTAAATTGCTTTTGTATTTTGCACTGTCCCCCACACCCACCTGTTATCCTCAGATATACCCCCTTCCTACCCCCTGTGTGGAAGGCACAGCCACACTTTTCACAGCTTCGACTGTCATGCACAAGGACCGTTTTTTGTGCCATTGGGTGCACATCACATCATGCATCACTACATAATTTGCACATACCTGTACTGTATATCAAAAGACTGCAATGGAAATAAGCCACTAGATTTTGTATTTATTTTTTAGCATTTGATCCTATTGCATCCTATTTACAAGTCTGTGCCAGGGGCCCACCATTGTCTTATAATCTGCCTAAAGAAACTATGATCGTGTGTAGCAGCGTGGCTCACAGCCTCTGGCTGATGATCAAAAAGCCTCATATCGGGCGTCCGCTGGCCTAGCGGTCCAGGCGCATACCACATATGCTGGTAATCCAGCTTGACAGCGTGTCGCGGGTTCGACTCCCGATCCCAGTGACCTTTGCTGTGTGTCACCACCCCCCCCCCCCCCCCCCCCCATCTCTCTCCCCATTTCCTGTCAGCCTACTGTCCTGTCAAATAAAAACAAAAATATATTAAAACAAAAAAAACAACAACTCATATCTCAGTGGTCAATATGTTGGATTTCCAGAGCCCGGTTTGATTCCCGAGGGTTACGCATGCATGGTGCACACACCTTTGATCCCATAGAGATATAGTTTGATGTACTCTGAAACTGAAGCGTGTGTATTATCACACATACGCCCCCTCACTCTTGTGGTCAGCTATTCAGATTGTGTGTGGTGCCTCTTTGTCTTTTCACACCATGCAGCTTTGGAGTTGAGGACATCACTACCACTGTTTCTTGTCTTCCTTTTCTCTACTTTGACAAGAAAGAGAGTCTAGAAACAGCATGGCCTCCCTGTCCAATCTTTACTTATAATAATAGTTACATAAGTAACAAGCTGTGGAGTTTACGAACAAAGAAACTATCTGTGAACGTTGACAATGAATCACTCTGTATTATATTGACTTTTGGAATCATTTTACAAAAGTCAGTAATGTTCATAACCATGCTACAAGACCACCACCATGCTACAACTAGGGGGAGATCCACTGACCTGGTTCCTGTCAGATTAAAGAGGAACATTGGACAATATACATTCATGTACACAGCAACATACATGGAATGGGTTACCTGCAGATCTTAAGAGTAACAGCTCCTATTTTTCTTTTAAATCTTCCCTAAAGGGGTGTTTAAGAGGAAGCAAAGTATGGGTCTAGATTTGTTCTAAAGTGAATTGAAATGCCTGTTTTTTCCTTTCCTGGTGTTTTATTTCATTTCGTAATAGTTGTAAGGTATTTAAATTGCTTTTGTATTTTGCACTGTCCCCCCCACCCACCTGTTATCCTCAGATATACCCCCTACCCCCTGTGTGGAAGGCACAGCCACACTTTTCACAGCTTCGACTGTCATGCACAAGGACAGTTTTTGTGCAATTGGGTGCGCGGACTTGAGTGCAAATCCACACAAACACACATCACAGCATGCATCACTACATAATTTGCACATATCTGTATATGAAAAGACTGCAATGGAAATAAGCCACTAGATTTTGTATTGATTTATTTTAGCATTTTATCCTATTGTGATAATGGTGTGACAATGTATGTATTTTACATAATTATGTTTATCAATAAAGAGGTCAAAGTCAAACATGCAGACACCATTCAAATAGCATTTTAGCAGAGCAGGATTTCACCCTTCGAAAAAGCATAAACATATCATAAACTTATGTTACAAAGCTGTTTGGATACATCTATAGGTGACAAGTCTCTCTCTCTCTCTCTCTCTCTCTCTCTCTCTCTCTCTCTCTCTCTCTCTCTCTCTCTCTCTCTCTCTCTCTCTCTCTCTCTCTCTCTCTCTCTCTCTCTCTCTCTCTCTCTCTCTCTCTCTCTCTCTCTCTCTCTCTCTCTCTCTCTCTCTCTCTCTCTCTCTCTCTCTCTCTCTCTCTCTCTCTCTCTCCTGTCAGTTTCCTGTCAGTCACAACATACCTGATGTGCAATCATTGTGAGCACCCCCACACATATACATTAGGCATGCATTATATTGCAGTTTGTCTATTGAAACAGGATATCCTGTTTTATTTACCATTCATCCTGTGGTAAATTATGAAGAGGTGAGGTGTCCCAAATAAAGACATACAGTATAAGACAGCAGCTATCGTTCAGTGACGGTCCAGTTCAGACTAAGTGGATCCCGGCCAGCACCATATCACTGTACAGTATCTGTCCTAACAGCTAAACTCAGATATGAATCAAACGTTGGTCTTCATTTTGGTCTGCAGCTCAGGTATGACTTTTAATTATGTGTTTGAATGGGTGAATGTAATGTTAAATGGTGCATTTATATAGTGTCTTTCCAGGGCCGGTGGAGGGCTGATCGCCGCTCTAGGGGAGATTCCTTTGATGCGCGCAAATTGTTTCGCAGTTCTGGGCGGATTATGATACTTTTTTTTGTGTCTTTGGTTACTTTATTTCGGTTTTAGGGTTAGGGTTAGGGTTAGGTTAGGGTTGTGTTATTTAATTCTGATTTTACCGATTTATTATCATTATTATTATTTTTTCCCGACTTTTTTATTTGCCGCCTCTCCAAACTGCCGCTCTAGGCGGCCGCCTATAGTCAGGGGATATTAGCAGAATATTTTCCAATCTTGGAATAAATTCCTTACCAAAAAAAATCTTCACCAATGTGTTTGTAAAGGTGTCTAGTAACACATCTCACAAAGACTGAAATGCAGTCCCCCTAGGAGAATTTTTGACAGCTCCTTAAATTTGGGGTACCCACCATAACCTTGGTTAAAAAAAAAAATCACAAAAAAAAAATCAAAATTGCAAAAAAGCATGTGAGGGGTCAAACTAGGGTGTTTTTATGATTCTCAATCCATTGCAAGCATTTGTTTTGCACCAAAACCACTCCTTGGGCTAAAAACGTCCATAGCCATCCTTTTCCAGGTATACTTTTTGTGTAAAAAGCCCATTGAGATTGGGCCGTTTTTAGTCCAAGGAGTGGTTTTGGTGCAAAACAAATGCTTGCAATGGATTCAGAATCATAAAAACACCCTAGTTTGACCCCTCACCTGCTACTTAAAACAGAATTAAACTTAGATTTTTTTTTGGAACTTTAAGGTCAAAAATTCTCCTAGGGGGACTGCATTTCAGTCTTTGTGAGATGTGTTACTAGACACCTTTACAAACACATTGGTGAAGAATTTTTTTGGTAAGGAATTTATTCCAAGATTTTTTTAATATCCCCTGACTACTAGGTCGCCTTAATGGACGCGCCGGCCCTGTGTCTTTCTTCCAATAATAAACTTTATTTATATGGCACTTTTTCAAAAACAGGTTTACAAAGTGCTTAACAATACAAATACAATACAAACACAGGAAATATAAAGGCAATTCAATGATGGAAAATGTAAAAACAAAGGAACCATACAAAAATAATAAGACCAAAAGCAGAGAACTAGCTGACTATTCCTTCTAGCTAAAGGCCATTCTAAAGTAATGAGTTTTTTAAATCATTTTAAAAGTGCACACCAAAGTAGCCTGTCTAATTTGCAGGGGGAGTTGGTTCCACAGAAATGGAGCCCTAGCAGCGAATGCCCTGTCACCTTCCGTCACAAGGTTTGTCTGGGGGGGGTTAAGTAAAAGTTTGTGTGCTGATCTAAGCTGAATAGATCTAGCTGAATATAAATAGGAGTCCGTTCAGTGCTTTAAAAACAAACAATGTAATTTTAATTCTGAATCAATTCTGAACGCCACTGGTAGCCAGTGCAGTGAAGCAAGAACAGGGGTGATGTGGTCAAATCTCCTGGTTCTTGTAAGATCTTGTAAGCTGCTGTGTTCTGAATGAGTTGAAGGCGATTGATTGACTTTTTGGGGAGTTCAGAAAAAGACAAAGGCATGAATAAGGGTTTGTGCATCGCTGAATGAGATAAATGATCTGATTTTGGAAATATTCCTAATTTGGAAGATGGCTCTTTTTGCAATGTTAGAAAAATGCTTAGTGAAGTAAAGTTTAGGTCTGAGTCAAATATTACTCCCAGGTTTCTTGCTTCCTGGGTGCAGTGTAACCCCTGTTTGTGTAATAACTGCGTTACACTGTCTCTACAGGTTTTTGGTCCAAACACAATAATTTCAGTTTTGTCATTGTTTAGCATAAGAAAGTTGTTTGACATCCAGGACTTTATGGCAGAAAGACAGGCAATCAAAAGGGAGACAAGAGAAACCGGAAAAACTGTGTGTCTGATGGGTCTAAGGAAAAATCAATTTGTGTGTCGTCAGCATAAAAATGGAAGGAGACGTTAAAATTGCGAATAACTTGGCCTAAAGGAAGAAGATAAATACAAAATAATAACGGACCAAGGATTGACCCTTGGGGGACGCCACAAGTGACATCTGCGTGGTTAGAGGTTGCATTGCCGACTGAGACCGTAAAGGTTCCGTCACTCAGTTAGGACCTAAACCAGTCCAGTGCAGACCCAGTCACACCCACCCAGTTTTCTAGTCTGTCCAGTAGAATATTGTGGTCAATCTAATCACTCTTCTCTTGTGAAAGCAGAGGATGTGGTCACAAAGAAGGCTGTATGTAGATCATGTCTAGACTAGCACTGAGAAATGACAGATGTTGAAACCTTCAAACTAACCACATGCCTTGCAAACAACACCAGCCTCTCTGCAACCACCATCTCTGCAGGCATGGATGCCAATTTATTTTGGGTGGGTAGGGTACTCAACAACAAGTCACATCAACCAAGTATTAACCCCTTAATCAGAAATACCTGATGAAAGTCAGTTGGAAACATTGTACGTTTTTGCTGTAAGGGAAGACAGTGTGCGCGATCACCATTTTCCCTGTCTCATGCACTGGCTGCCTGCTCCTACGCACCTGTCCCAGTAGGTGTGCAAAAGGACCTTCTTTTACTACATTTCAAGTCATACAATTTGATTATTGGCTGATGATGAAACCATAACTGGCATAAGGACTTTGAAGATTACAGGGAGAGAGTTTGAAATGATAGAAATCTGTTCACAATAACACACGGTATCAGAGCGGGTACACCATGCATACTGTGCACGTTACAAAGCATCACACAATTGTCATCCAACCGACACATTCCCTGTGGGGGCTCGGCTTTCAACATGGATGCTCGGGCTCCCCGGCACCCACAGGATTGGCGGCAATGTCTGCAGGTCTCTGCAAAAACAAACACTGAACAGAGAGAATGTTCTGTTTTCTAGTCAACTGTATGCATGCAGAATGAGCATGTAAGGTATTGTGTCATATCACCAGATGTTGAAAACATACGTGTAATCACTGTAATTAAAATGCCCTTCATGACAGTATCTCTATGCATTTAATTTATGTGTGACTCCTGTTATTTCCTCATAAGAAAAAAATAATCTTTTGAGGCACTGGGGTTCACGCTGGTCCCGAGGAAGACTAGGAACTCCCATCAGGATTACTTACATCGACTATGCAGATGACATTGCCCGAGTCTCAGACACAACAGAGAATGTAAGGGAACTACTACTGGCAGTAGAAATGGAGTGCAGGAAGATCTACCTCAGATTGACAGTCAGCAGTTTGGGTGCCTACCCGGACGGTCAACAACCCATAGCCTCCTGGATCTGACAAATGACCTATACAGATCATTGGACAAGCCAGGAAGGATCTGCTCTTTGGTCACCACAGATTACAGCAAGGCTTTTGACTGTGTGGACCACAGCCTCGCCATCACCACGATGCTGAAGCTCGGCCTCCGACCATCTCTGGCCAGGTGGATAGCAAACTTTCTATCGGACAGATCACAGTCCGTGCGCTACCATGGAGCCCTCTCGGACAGTGAAAAAATCACATGCGGCCTCCCCCAGGGGACGTTGCTAGGACCTTGGATTTTTATAGCTTACATCAACGGTGCAGCTAAAGATGCAACGGCCAAGCGCTGGAAGTTTGTGGACGACCTCAACCTCTTGGAGGCGCGCTCACTGAACGCTCCATCCATCATCCAGCAGGACCTCGCTGATTTGGAGAGGTGGTCCTCCGAGAGAAAAATGGTGCTGCACCCAAAGAAGTGCAAAGTATTGCACTTCTTCACAACAAAACCCCCCCCCACATTCCCAAACCTAACAATAAATGACCTCGAACTCCAGAAAGTCTCAACCCTGAAGATCCTGGGAATCTATATCCAACAGGTGAACCATCTCTGTAAAACAGCCAGCCAGCGGTTGTTTCTCCTCAGACGCCTGAAAAACTCTGCCATCCCACCAGACGATCTCACCTCCATATTCACAATCTACATCCGACCAACCTTGGAGTATGCCGCTCCAGTCTGGCACTCAGGCCTTACTGGCGTCCAATCAAAGGCCATCGAGAGGGTCCAACGCAGGGCGGTGCGGATTATCCTGGGCAGGGATTTTACATCTTACAGGAATGCCTGTAGCCGCCTAGGACTCCCCTCCCTCAGCTCGCGGCGCGAGGACTTGACCAGGGCGTTTGCGACCTCCCTCCGACAGGCTGACCACTTTAGGAACTGGCTTCCACCTGAGCGAGGCGAAATAAGCCAACGCCAAACCCGCTCCTCAAATGACCTTGACCTGGCCTTCTGCACAACAGAGCGGTACAAAAAAAGTGCCATCCCCTACATGATCAGACTTTTAAATAATTAACTTGACTGCATGTTTGTGTTTGTTTGCCCTTTTTATGCTTTTATTTGTAATGATGTACCCACAATTCAGTCTTTGATCCAATCTATGATTAATACTTATGATTAATCTATGATTGCTACTTGTACATCCCATGTTATTCTCAAATAAAAAACGTTTACTACTACTACCTCAAGCTCTACAGTATGCCAAGAAAACAAAAGTATCGGTATTGAACACAGGACATCATTGCCACTGCCAACGGGACAGTGCTCAACGTAGTTGAGGACTTCAGAGGACTTTTACTTGTACTTTAAGTATTTTTAAAAGCATGTACTTTTGAATACTTAAGTATATTTAAAAGCAATTACTCTTTTACTCTTACTTGAGTAACATTTTGACTGAGCTACTTTTACTTGTAGTGGAGTAAATTTGACCAGGAGTATCTGTACTCTTACTCAAGTACTGGGGTTGAGTACTTCGTCCACCTCTGATGGTGGTTCCCAACCTTTTCTGAATCAGGACCCACAGGAAAATCTCGAAAGCATGGCATATACTTTAAGTTCAAGTTCTTATCAGTATCACAATGAAAGCTTGTCAAGGTTTAAATTTGTTTTAATAATAATAATACCACAATGTATTTTACATTTTTAGTTTTAGTTTTAATAAAAATGATATTTTATCATTAAAATCTAAATGATTTGTGGGCCCATGTGCAATATTCTCACAGCACCAGTGGGCCCTGGCTCAAAGTTTGGGGATCGCTACACTATGGATTAATGGAGTCGTGTCTTGTTCCACAGGGTTTATGCTGGAAACATCATGCGACTCCTGTGGAATTGGAGAAGCAAGAGTGAAAGGAAAATGTGTTGGTAAGACTCCCTGGTCTTAATGCAGATGTACTACAGTGTTGTCTTCTCCTGAGGCCAAATGACCGGTCCAAACAAGTTAGCCTGATGAACTTATACTGCCATGTGGACACAAGTTTGTCTTCACAACCAGTTAATCCTTATAAAAGCCCACGTCAAAAATCTTGGTGTGCTTTAAGTTTGACAAGCAGTAAATGTAAAAAATAATAATAATTATCAACGTGTTCCACTACTTGGTTTTAATGTATTTATTTATCTTCCTGACTTTTGTTTCCTTATTTTTATTGTGTCTTTGTGTAAATGTACAAGATGCGAATGAGTGTGAATCCTCTTCTGGTCTCTGTGGAAACCATTCAGCCTGCTTCAACACATATGGGAGCTATTATTGTCAATGTCAGGACGGGTTCAAGAACCTTAGAGGTCAAGGCAACTTTACCACCATCAATGGACAGTGCCAAGGTGATTGTGCTCGTGCGCGTGTGTGCGTGCATGCGCACGTACGTGTGTGCGTGTGTGTGTGTGTGTGTGTGTGTGTGTGTGTGCGTGTGTGTGTGCATTTGAAAAGATTGGTGGTCACCCCATTCCGTCACACTTTGATCACTGTCAACCCCTGATAAGGATATTCACTATTTGTATAAGGGGTATGCACATGTATGATGATCTCTGTTTTCTTTCTCTCTATCTCATGCAGACATCAATGAATGTGTAGAGGACGAGGAGAGATGTGATCCCAATGAATCCTGTACCAACCTGATTGGTAGCTACACCTGCACCTGTGAGTTCAATACCTAGTGCACTAACCTGAATTGATGCACCTGTGAGTTCAATACCTACTGCACTAACCTGAATTGATAACTACACCTGCACCTGTCAGTTCAATACACAACAAAAACTTGAAGGTTGGTGGAGCGCATATCTCCACCAGGACGGGTGTCTCTATACGTTGTTAGTTGTAGACATCAGCTGGCAAATAGCATTTTTACGCTAAACGTTTCGCATGCCCCTATAGGCACACATTTCTGGACATCATGTGTACCTAGGGGTCTGCAATTTATCAGACCAAGCCTTACCCAAGACCCGACACTAAATTAATTGAATCTCTCTCTGATAAGCACAGCCCACAACTCTCTGATGAATGCTCACTCACTCTCACTGATACATTATGAAAACACAACACACGTCACATACCCTACTGTGTTGCAGTTTTATTATGATGAGCCTCATTCACTTTTTATTTTACGTTGTGAGTGCTGTGCGTCGCATCCACTAACACTTAAGTGCCTCGTCAGGCTTCAGAGATGAGAGTTACTAATACAACAGAGACTCAATGAACGTTCAATAAGCCTGAGTCTGACCTGACACCTGAGCCTGATCTACTAATAGAAATGGTCCCTATTCAGCTGATGTCAAGCAAGCCTTTCAGGCCCCGATGGGCTTACCTACCTCTGATTTGGTCCCCCTGTGGGTCTAAGTGAAATTGCTTTAGTCTATCCATTGCCTAGAGCAGTGGTTCTCAACCTTTTCAGGCTGTGACTCCCCAAAATAATCATTTATTGAACTGGGGACCCCCCATTTTGTTTGACTCCGTTCCACATTTAAATATTGGGAAATAGCCGGTCTACAAGCTCACAACGCTTTGCATTGCGAGGCATTGTGAGCTTGTAGATCGGCTATTTTCACATTTTTTGCCTATTTCTTATGTTATTTGACAATTTGGCCAATGTTTTATTGTATAGTTTGTTGATACTTTTGATGCAGTAATGGTCTTTTTCTTCTAGGTATTAAAAAGGTCTTAAAAGTCCTTAAATTGTCACTTCGCTGTCATTTGGGGACCCCCTCAAACCCGACCCACAAGCTGAGAACCACTGGTCTAGAGGCCCCTCAATATTTAATTCAAATTTGCAGTCAATCGCATAAACAATTTTGGCATTGGCTTTTTTTCTAAAACACAAACATTGGAAGCCAATTATAGCCATTGGCTGCGGAATATCTAACATCTGTATGATGCATATTTATCACGAGTTTAGAGATCACAGATCACGTGCAGCAACGTGTGTGAGTTTCAGACAAAACTATGTATAGGAGTAGCAAAATAGTTCTGTTGTGTTTCTGACGCAGATGCCCCAGTGAGTGTGTGGGTGGAGGTCAGCGCACCAGACAGTACAGCAGAGGGCAGCAGTGTGGACTTGACCTGCAACAGTGATGCTGACCCACCCGTAGACAACTACACCTGGTACCAGAGGGTCGGACCTCCTGGTTCCAGCTCCCTGGTCCAGGTAGGATCGGGACAGGTTCTGGTTGTGACCGCTCTGCAGTCCGACCACACTGGACGGTACTTCTGTCACACCGAGAGCTCGCTGGGAGAAAACAACTCTACCGAGGTGCTGCTGGTGGTCATTACACACGGTGGTAGACAGAGGAACGTAATGGAAGGTATGATTAAGATCTAACACACACATGGGCAACTGGCGGCACGGGGGGCCAAATGCAGCCCCCACCTTCACTTAATGCGGCCCAGAGGTTAATATTGGATTAGTGATATATTATTGATTTCAGCTGATACAATTCCAAACACGCAAACATGACCCACTTTATTTACTTCAGTCTATATTAGTAGCTTAATGACTAGTATTAAAATTCTATTGTCTTTTTTATGTCCAATGTATTTGTAATTAAGTTCATAAAGTACATACATAAGTATAACTAAATGCATTTGAAATTAAATACAAATGTAACTTTTAAAGATTCCAATTCAAAAATAGCACCAAAAAAAATCTGGATTCCAATTCATGTTGATCTTGATTAATTTCCTCCCCTTGAAAATTAATTTAACTAATTTAATAATCTTGTAATTTTCTTGCAGTTGATGACATTATCCTTCGTGTTGTTATTGGAGTCAAGCTGTTGGCAGTGCTGCTGTTTCCTTTGGTTATGTTGTGGGTTTGGTGAGTTCTCTGTCATCATAACTATACACAGAATTACAGCTTCAAGTGTAGTTATTCCTCTTTAAAATATGATTTCATGTTTTTAAAGGAAACAAGACTCTGGCAAGGGCAAAGAAGTAAGGAGAACTACATTATTTTCATCGATTACTCTCATTTATACTAAAGATGTATTCATGATCATCTAAATGTGATTCATGTCATGTTTCAGGAGGACAGTCCAGATGATATAAACATCAGAGGAAGTGTTGGTCGTAGACGAGGCTTATCTGATGATCAGGACAGCAGGGTTGTAGAAGAGCAATCCAACGTGTAAAGAAAGACAGAAGCACCAAGACTTTCTTTTACATTTAGAATAGACCAGCTGTTTATCAATGTCTATTGCCTCAACGCTGAAATACAGCTTGTGAAGACAAGCTAGCTTATTAGTGTAATAGCATGTGATCAGAGTGTATGTAAGTACAGTAAGTTGTTCATGTGCAGTAGGAGTGTAACGGTGCACATGAATTGCGGTCCGGTACATACCTTGGTTTTTCAGTCACCTTTTCTAGTAGAAAAAAGGCCTGTATTTTGTGTTTGTGGACATACTGTAACCAGCTCTTTTACGATGCAATCTTTGGAAAGTTGATGCACTTTAAAGGGGCTACACCATGAATTTCATTTTTTTTTAGGTTTTTAGTATTTTTTGGGCTCCCCAGTGTCTCTTGTACCCCAAAAAAATTTTTTTTTAAACATTCAGTCATTCATGCTCATTTCATGGATTTCCTGAATGGGCGTGTCTGAACAGGCCATTTCAGAATGGCAGGGCAAGTGATGTCACTTGCCCTGATTTTGCATTGATGATGGCCAGACAGAATTGCTCAGTAGCTCCCCCCTGCCCAATAGGACGTTTTGGTATTGCAGCTGAAAAAGCTTGGAATGACACAGTCAGATTGTGAGAAAAAATATCTGGATGTTTTTTAGGCTTACAACCTGTTTAAAACGTATTAGGGGGCAATATTTATATATAATATATTTTTTTTTAATTCATGGTGTAGCCCCTTTAAATGTGATGTGTTTGAACATGCATTTTGGGTTGTCATTGCACTTGCCTGATAGCTATGTTATAGTGCAAAAGGTGTTGTGTTTGGAAGCTTCGGTGTAGAGGTCTTTAGTGGCGTGAGCAGGTTGGCTGCATGTGAAAGAACACATGATATCTGATCCTCTGCAGGAAACCACAAAGTTTGCAGCAGCATTTATATGAAATCTCCTGAGCAAGATGTAAACATTGTGTGTGGAAAATAAAGCTCTGGACTGTGCAATATATAGTGTGTGCAGTATTCTTTTTAGTTTTTTAAACTGCAATATAATTCATAATTACTATATCCATAACAGACCACAGTGTAGGAACACTTGCAGATTTTTGTCTGGTTGGATATTCAGCGTCTGACATAATAATTAGTGTTGGACCAGTATCTTAATAAGTGATGTTAGGCCTCCATGCAGGGGACCGCAGAGGACCATAGGGCCCAGGGTCCTGGGGCCCAAGGGCTCAGGGGGCCCCTAAGAAAGAGCCTGTATGTGAAATGTCACCATTATTAACTTTGCATCTCTTGTCTAAGGGCTTGGACATCAATAACTGAAGGAACAGCCAAAACATTCACTGTAGATTTTACAAGAAAGAAACCATATTTGTTCCTATGTAAAATATACCTGTTGATGCTACTGAGATTTCTACCAACACATATTGTATTGCATGCATTATATTTATATTACTGATTAATTGAGTACAATGGACCACAATGGAAACAAGCTCCGCATGGCTTTTTGTTTTTTGTTATCCTTTTTTATAACCTTTGACTGTATGACCTGTACTGTTAAAAACCTGAAGCTAAAGTATTCAGTCAATCAAAAGATTTTTTTTACGCTGCCAGTTAATCTATGACTTTAGAGAGACATGCAAAAGGAAAGTGCATGCAAAAAAGGCATTGGAAGCTCTAAAATCCTGTGTAGCCTATACAGCAGTGGTTCTCAAACTTTTTCATGTGAAGGACCCCCAAAATGTATTTGGCCACAGACCCCCATCTCAAAATATTTTTGTTCCAGGGACCCCCAGAAACAAAGATTTGATTTACAAATGTTCCCTTTAAAAATATTTATATTCAAAGATTTGCACAAATGTTCACAATTTTTCTAAAATAGCAGATCTACAAGCTCATAGCTATGAGCTTGTATATCTGCTATTTTTGAATAGCCAAAGTATATACTATATGGATAAAGGGGTTCAAATTATTGTGACGCTTTATGATCATTTTTCTTTTCATTCATTTGGTTCCATTTGTACACTCTCAGAGTAAGGGTCCATTTAGAACCCCCCCTTAACCCTGAGGGTCCCCCCGGACCCCACTTTGAGAACCACTGGGGTACAAACTGCATTCATGATCAGTAGAAAGTATTTATAGACCTTTTTGTTCTTTATTCCGCCTGCATGCATGTGTGGAATAAAGAGAAGACTTTTTAAATTGCATTTAAAGTTATGGGAATGAGGTTAGAGTTTCAGGAAATGCATCCAAGCATGTCGAGAACAACTGTAATTAAACTCTAAGGAGCCAAATTAATTCAAATTCCTGAATTCCCCTCAAGAAAAAAAAAAGAAAAGAAAGAATAATGGACATGAGGAAAAGACCTACAGTACATGAGGTGTTGCCACCAAGCCAATCATATGAACCAAAATACATTCACCCTGTCACAACTCACAGCCAAGGATACGTATACTGTACCCTGTCACAACTCACCACCTAGCATGCGTATACTGTACTCTGTCACAACTCACCACCTAGCATGCGTATACTGCACCCTGTCACAACTCACAACTTCAACAGCAGCAACAACACAACAGACACACTGCAGATTCACATCAGCCTTCAATTCCACAGACACTGAACATGTTCCATTGCCACCCAGTGAATGGGTTCCAATATGATGACACCAGCTTGAATCACAACAATGCAACAAAATATGACAACAACAACACAGCAACAGCTTGAATCACATACAACACAATCAGCAGCAGCACAGAAAAACAGGTTCCTACCTTGAGATGTCTTTTCCTTGTCTTCATCAGTTGTGTAAGTGATGCCAGGGTAAAACTTTGGATCAAAGTCATTGTAGACCCCTCCTCTCTCTAGGAGGTCATCCTCGGACGAGCCCTCCAGTGGCGTCCTCCAGTCATCTCCATCCTCCATGCATCTGGCTAGCAGCTCGCTCCACTACTTTCCTGAGTTCCCTCCCCTGCATCTTTCTTTAGTACTTCCATGTAGGTAGGTAGGTAGGTGTGGAACATCCTCGTGATCAATGTCCATGTGTTGGGTCCCATAACACAGGTTTGCTGGCTGGGAGCTCACAGTGTGGATGGCAGTGACTGATCGGCCTCATTGTCCTGGCTGTTATCTTATCACTCATCCTCAGTAGCCCTCCATACAGATGCTTGATGGTAACGTGTTCATCCTGCAATGTACATATGCCGGATTTAGCAAGAATGCAAATTTCCATCCGTAGAACCTGAGTATCTGAAAGAAAGAAAAAAAGAAAGAAAGAAAGAAAGATGTTAAGACTTGATGGTTTAATTTACTTCAAATCAATTCTCATTTACTTCAAATCAAATCAATTCTCTTAGACCACATGAACCTTAGCGTCCCTATTCTACAGCAAACATTCAGCCAAAATAGCCGATCTTCAAGCTCACAACCTGATGCGCTATGAGCTTGTAGATCGGCTATTTTCGGCAAATAGATTTGGTGTACACGGAAAAAAGGTGCGAACCAAGTGGTTTAAACTTTAAACCCTCACCTGTAAGTTCCTCTGAATAAACAGCATCAGCTCTCACCAAACAAAGTGATCAAGTACAGTAGATCAGGGTTCTCAAACATTTTCATGTCAAGAACCCCCCAAACATAGACTTATTTCCCCCTGTATATTGATTTTCTTTCTTTAAAAAAAAATTGTTACTGCACAAGCTGTTGTAATTTCTGAATATACAATTCAAGATTTTTCAAAAACAGCCGATCTACAAGTTCACAACGTGTCGCGCCTTTTAGAATATCTGAAGTATAAAATAGAGTGTTTAAATCGTTCCCCATTTTGTTGGGGAACCCTCTGGAACCCCGTCAAGTACCCCTGGGGGTCCCCTGTAAGGATCTTTGAGAACCACTGAAGTAGAGGAAGCTATCAGCTGTTTCTACTGTAAATACTACAACCTGATACAATGTTTCTACTGTAAATACTACAACCTGATACAATGTTTCTACTGTAAATACTACAACCTGATACAATGTTTCTACTGTGTATACTACAACCTGATACAATGTTTCTACTGTATATACTGCTACAACCTGTCATAAAAGACACTCTGCTGCCATCTAGTGGAAACTGAAGTACAGTGGCTCAACATACCAATATCTCCTTAACCATGTAGCTAATAACTGAGGTTTCATACAAGGACAATAACAACCAAACAAAATAAAATATTTAGGATGCTGACAACAAACAAAATATAGTTCACATATCACATTTACAAGTATAGTCAGTATACTATAGGCACCAGTCTGGAGCACCTGTAAGCACCTCTCTCTCTCTCTCTCTCTCTCTCTCTCTCTCTCTCTCTCTCTCTCTCTCTCTCTCTCTCTCTCTCTCTCTCTCTCTCTCTCTCTCTCTGCATAGTTTTTGCTTTACTATTTCTCAATGTAAAATTATAAAAGTGAAATGGCACACATTAGTTCTATTCCATGGAAACATTAATGCTAAACAGCAGCTAACTGTTTTTAGCTTAAATTAGCTACTCACCTGAATATTATTTGGAAAGAAAACAACCACCAGTTCCTCATGAAGATAATTAACTCCTCTCTCATGTAGTTTAAACTCCAGTTCCTCATGAAGATCATTAACTACTAATTCAACTGGTCAAACCTGTACTTTTTAGTAGTCTAAAGTCCCTGACAACACTGACAACTCTACTGTACTTGCATGGTGTACATTATAAGTTGCTAATTTCACTGTTTAAATTAACAAATATAAAGCTGTTTGTATCAAACACTGCTAGATCCGATCAGGTGGCGAATGAGGAGTTAAAGAGCCCATAGTGTTGCCAGATTCTGCGAGAGAAACAAGCAACCATGTCTATGAAAAGAAGCCCAACATAAGCGACTAGTCTAGTCAGGTCAGTCAAACTGTATATCGTCTAATGTTGTTTAACTCCTTGCAACAAAGCAGTTTAAAGGCCAGTCCAGTCCACAACAATGCAACTCCTTGCAATTGCCATTGGAGATAATGGTTGCAAGTAGTTGCAAGTAGTTGCATGCTGCAAGGATCTTGCAAGGAATTGCATTGGTGTGGACTGGCCTTTAGAGCTGTGGTTCTGAAACATTTTCATGTCAAGGGCCCCCAATATTTAAAAGTTACTTTAAAGAAAAACAAGCCCAAAGTCGCTTATAGTAAACAGACTTGGCAACACTGTTAGCTGCTGGGACTGTCTGACTATCTGACAATAACACTGTCATATTTTCTGTCTTCATTCATTGTCTACATGTTTTTGTTTTGGAGACTTTAAGCTGCCCTTTAGGGTGTTAAGTAATAACATCAAAGAGGAAGACGAATTAAAGGACGACTTCAGCCATTTTAAAATCTTCATATAATTGGTCCTCACTAATGCTCATTATAATATGGCACCATTTCTGTCTGCTCACTCTGGCCCTCATTTATCAATGGAGTGTACAAACCAGCTTATTTTTTAGCCTATATTTGACCTTAAGCCAAACTCCAAGTGACATTTATCAAGCAATCCTATACAGCCAATCCTAGCGTACATTTGGTCTGTCCTTTGATAAATGTGATGGCAGAAACCGACAATAACACGCTCTTAAATGTTCTTGAAACAGCCCGATTTTACGACATGAAGAACAAGAATACGACCAAACAAAGTATGGAAAGCCAATAAGAAAGAGTTTCCCCCACCCGCCTCTCTGCCTGTCATGTCCGCGTCTGACGTACACAGACACACACACTCGCTCGCATGCACGCACGCACCTACTTGCAAAGCATTGCCACAATGTGGAAACTGATCATTGTCAAGGAATGACACCAATCTCATCGTCATAAATACGTTACGTTCATACGTTTATATATTAATTTAACACATTACGAGCGGTGCGCGTTCTAGTTGCACTAAAATAAAGCAATCATGTATTCCCCCTTGAGTCACGGGCTGCCGTGCTGCCACGTTAATGGGAGATAGCAGGCTGACGGTGGCCCAAATAAATCCACAGCGTGAAGAATCACTGCTGCGCTGGGCACAGGTTTGAAGCGTCAGGTTTATATCCTTAACCCAGGTTGCACATAACTCCATAGGACTCACTCACTCACTCACTCACTCACTCACTCATCCCGTGGCCTAGAGGACCGTAGGGGTGTCATGGTGGATGCTTGGGCAGTCAGGGATCTCCAGTGCTCTCGATCTTCTGCTGTGCAGGGTTTGGAAGCTGCAGCCAGTCCATTCCTTGATGTTGTCCATCCATAGGACACGCTACTGTATATACGTTTGGAGACCTCACTGTCCATGAAAATATTACAGCGGCACCAGTCCCGACTCCCGAAAATGCTCTCGCATAAGCACTCATATATTTTGGAAATAGCAGATCTAATAAGCTCACAACGCTTTGCATCGCGACGCTTTGTGAGCTTGTAGATCTGCTATTTTCAAATAGCCAATGCAGACAGATCTGCAATCTTATCTGAATGACTGTTATCTTATCTGAATGACTGTTAAAGCAGTTTGTTTAAATGAGTGAATGATTAAGCACCTAACTTGTAACATTGCAAATATGATATGAATGATGCAGATTTGAATTGCTTGTCATTGTCACTTTGAAATAAAATAGGCGTGCATGTGCATGATGTATGCCTTTATAAAATGTTATAGTTTCACAGGGATTATTTGTCTCCGCCAGGCCAAATGCATGGCGAGAGAGTATGTTTTAGTATGTTTTACCCCCGTCCGTCCATGTGTCCGTCCGTCCGTGTGTTCTGTCCGTCCGCAACCAGCTAATCTCCGGCACCGTTGGCCCGGTCGCTGTGAAACTGTGCACACACACTCCCTGGATGCCAATTCAGAACCTCTGCCCCATTTTTCACATGGGCCTGTTATAGCGACACCAGGAGGTCCGATTTGTGCACAACCCATTATTGTGGGATCGCTAAAGCGATCACACTACTGTTATTGTGGGAAGTCCGACATCCCATTACTCCGACTACATGGCTTCCGCGTGCGGTTAAGGTTAGGGTTAGGGTTAGGTATAGGGTTAGTATAGTAACCGTCGGAACAATGAGCCGTCGGAACAATAAGCCGTCGGAACAATGACATGGCACCGTGTTCTGTCCGTAATGTTATTGTCAACGGTGTTTTTTTGGCACCTAACTAGTCCTTCATACTTTTAGCTACAAACTCCGTTCCAACTCTTCAACGTTCGGCCTACTCAGGACATGTCGGCTATTATTCAAATTTTTGAAATAATTTGTACTTTTAGAGATATTGCACTTTTTACTTCTAAAAAATCCCCATTCATTTCAATGGGGAAATTCATCATCATCCTCAGTCCCCCTTCCACACCCATGTTAACTCTCATCTCTTCTCCTCTCATCGGCCCCACGGCCGCTGTTGTTTTTTTTTCCAAAACTTTATTTTTTCAGATTTTTTTTTTTTTTTCAAAAAAAAAATTTTTCAGATTTTGTTTTTCCGAACTTTTTTTTTTCCGAATTTTTTTTTACCAAACATTTTTTTTTTCCAATTTTTTTTTTTTCAGATTTTTATATCCTAACTTTTTTTTTTCTTTCCAAATTCTTTTTTTTCTTATTTTTTTTTTCCTATTTTTTTTTTTTACACTATTCAACACTGCCAACACTATACAAACTTTTAACACTAATACTTTAACACCTTGTCAAACCTTTCACACCTTTCAAACCTTTAGAACCTTTAGAACCTTTAGAACCTTTCAAACCTTTAGAACCTTTCAAACCTTTAGAACCTTTCAAACCTTTCAAACCTTTCAAACCCTTTAAACTTTTCAAACCTTTCAAACCTATAACACTACTAACACAATACTCAATACCTGCAACATTCTTAGCGATCCCACACTGTTTCTTCAGGAACAGTACTTTCTAGTTGTGGGATCGCTAAAGCGATCACACTACTGTTATTGTGGACGGTGTTTTTTTGGCACCTAACTAGTCCTTCATACTTTTAGCTACAAACTCCGTTCCAACTCTTCAACGTTCGGCCTACTCAGGACATGTCGGCTATTATTCAAATTTTTGAAATAATTTGTACTTTTAGAGATATTTCACTTTTTACTTCTAAAAAATCCCCATTCATTTCAACCTTTAGAACCTTTCAAACCTTTAGAACCTTTCAAACCTTTAGAACCTTTCAAACCTTTCAAACTTTTCAAACCTTTCAAACTTTTCAAACCCTTCAAACCCTTTAAACCTTTCAAACCTTTCAAACCTTTCAAACCTATAACACTACCAACACTATCAATACTCAATACCTGCAACATTCTTAGCGATCCCACACTGTTTCTTCAGGAACACTACTTTCTAGTTGTGGGATCGCTAAAGCGATCACACTAATGTTATTGTGCATATTTATTATTATTATATATTTATTCCGCCCGTTTTTTGGCACCTAACTAGTCCTTCATACTTTTAGCTACAAACTCCGTTCCAACTCTTCAACGTTCGGCCTACTCAGGACATGTCGGCTATTATTCAAATTTTTGAAATAATTTGTACTTTTAGAGATATTGCACTTTTTACTTCTAAAAAAAGCCCATTCATTCAATGGGGAAATTCATACTTTTAGCTAGAAACTCCGTTCCAACTCTATAACGTTCAGCCTACTTAGGACATATTGGCTACCATTTCAATTTTTGAAATAATTCAAATGGGAAAAAAGTTTTTTCCAAAACTTTTATTTTTTCAGATTTTTTTTTTTGCAGAATTTTTTTTTTTCAATTTTTTTTTTTCAGAATTTTTTTTTTCAAATTTTTTTTTTTCAATTTTTTTTTTTCAATTTTTTTTTTCCCACAATTTTTTTTTCTAAATTTTTTTTTTTCAATTTTTTTTTTCCAAATTTTTTTTTTCTTATTTTTTTTTCCTAACTTTTTTTTTTTCAGATTCTTTTTTTCTTTCCAAATTCAAACCTTTCGAACCTTTAGAACTTTTAGAACTTTTAGAACCTTTAGAACCTTTAGAACCTTTAGAACTTTTCAAACCTTTAGAACCTTTCAAACCTTTCAAACTTTAGAACCTTTCAAACCTTTCAAACTTTAGAACTTTTAGAACCTTTAGAACCTTTCAAACCTTTCAAACCTTTCAAACCTTTCAAACCTTTAGAACCTTTCAAACCTTTCAAACCTTTCAAACCTTTCAAACCTTTCAAACCTTTAGAACCTTTCAAACCTATCAAACCTTTAGAACCTTTAGAACCTTTCAAACCTATAACACTACTAACACTATCAATACTCAATACCTGCAACATTCTTAGCGATCCCACACTGTTTCTTCAGGAACAGTACTTTCTAGTTGTGGGATCGCTAAAGCGATCACACTAATGTTATCTTGCATATTTATTGTGGGATCGCTAAAGCGATCACACTAATGTTATCTTGCATATTTATTGTGGGATCGCTAAAGCGATCACACTAATGTTATCTTGCATATTTATTATTATTATTATTCCGCCCGTTTTTTGGCACCTAACTAGTCCTTCATACTTTTAGCTACAAACTCCGTTCCAACTCTTCAACGTTCGGCCTACTCAGGACATGTCGGCTATTATTTTTATTTTTGAAATAATTTGTACTTTTAGAGATATTGCACTTTTTACTTCTAAAAAAAGCCCATTCATTTCAATGGGGAAATTCATACTTTTAGCTAGAAACTCCGTTCCAACTCTATAACGTTCAGCCTACTTAGGACATATTGGCTACCATTTGAATTTTTGAAATAATTTGTACTTTTAGAGATATTTCACTTTTTACTGCTAAAACAATCCCATTCATTTCAATGGAGAAATGCTATTTAGCCACAGTGGAGCCTAGCAACTGCTTATTATACCCTAACAACACCATATTAGAGCCTAGCAACCACCTATTATACCCTAGCAACCACCTATTACACCCTAGCAACCACCGTTTTACCCTAGCAACCACCTTTTGTACCCTAGCAACCGCATATTAGACCATATAAACTGCATATTAAACCTTAGCAACCCCCTATTAGACCCTAGCAACCACGTATTACACCATAGCAACCACCTTTTTACCCTAGCGACCACCCTTTTTACCCCAGCAACCACCTGTTTTACCCTAGCAACCACCAATTAGACCCTAGCAACCACCTATTAGACCCTAGCGACCGCTTATTAGGCCCTAGCAACCACCTGTTTTACCCTAGCAACCACCTGTTTTACCCTAGCAACCACCTATTAGACCCTAGCAACCGCCTATTAGACCCTAGCAACCGCCTATTAGAACCTAGCTATCACTGTGTTACCCTAAAAAAATACATTTTACACTATTCAACACTGCCAACACTATAAAAACTTTTAACACTAATACTTTAACACCTTTCAAACCTTTCACACCTTTCAAACCTTTCAAACCTTTAGAACCTTTAGAACCTTTAGAACCTTTCAAACCATTCAAACCTTTAGAACCTTTCAAACCTTTAGAACCTTTCAAACCTTTAGAACCTTTCAAACCTTTAGAACTTTTAGAACCTTTAGAACCTTTCAAACCTTTAGAACCTTTAGAACCTTTCAAACCTTTAGAACCTTTCAAACCTTTAGAACCTTTCAAACCTTTAGAACCTTTCAAACCATTCAAACCTTTCAAACCATTCAAACCTTTAGAACCTTTCAAACCTTTAGAACCTTTCAAACCTTTCAAACCTTTCAAACCTTTCAAACCTTTCAAACTTTTCAAACCCTTCAAACCCTTTAAACCTTTCAAACCTTTCAAACCTTCAAACCTATAGCACTATTAACACTATCAATACTCAATACCTGCAACATTCTTAGCGATCCCACACTGTTTCTTCAGGAACAGTACTTTCTAGTTGTGGGATCGCTAAAGCGATCACACTACTGTTATTGTGGACGGTGTTTTTTTGGCACCTAACTAGTCCTTCATACTTTTAGCTACAAACTCCGTTCCAACTCTACAACGTTCGGCCTGCTCAGGACATGTCGGCTATTATTCAAATTTTTGAAATAATTTGTACTTTTAGAGATATTGCACTTTTTACTTCTAAAAAATCCCCATTCATTTCAATGGAGAAATTCATCATCATCCTCAGTCCCCCTTTCACACCCATGTTAACTCTCATCTCTTCTCCTCTCATCGGCCACACGGCCGCTGTTTTTTTTTTTTCCAAAACTTTTTTTTTCAAAACATTTTTTTTCAGATTTTTTTTTCCAATTTTTTTTTTTTTCCCAAAAATGTTTTTTTCCATTTTTTTTTTTTTTTTGATTTTTTTTTTTTCGAACTTTTTTTTTTTCAGATTTTTTTTTTCCTAATTTTTTTTTACACTATTCAACACTGCCAACACTATACAAACTTTTAACACTAATACTTTAACGCCTTGTCAAACCTTTCACACCTTTCAAACTTTTCAAACCTTTAGAACCTTTAAAACCATTAGAACTTTTAGAACTTTTAGAACCTTTAGAACCTTTAGAACCTTTAGAACCTTTCAAACCTTTCAAACCTTTCAAACCTTTAGAACCATTCAAACCTTTAGAACCTTTCAAACCTTTAGAACCTTTAGAACCTTTAGAACCTTTAGAACCTTTCAAACCTTTCAAACCTTTCAAACCTTTCAAACCTTTCAAACCTTTCACACCCTTCAAACCTTTCACACCTTTCAAACCTATAACACTACTAACACTATCAATACTCAATACCAGCAATATTCTTAGCGATCCCACACTGTTTCTTCAGGAACAGTACTTTCTAGTTATTATTATTATTCCGGCGTTTTTTGGCCCCTAACTAGTCCTTCATACTTTTAGCTACAAACTCCGTTCCAACTCTTCAACGTTCGGCCTACTCAGGACATGTCGGCTATTATTTTTATTTTTGAAATATTTTGTACTTTTATAGATATTGCACTTTTTACTGCTAAAAAAAAGCCCATTCATTTCAATGGGGAAATTCATACTTTTAGCTAGAAACTCCGTTCCAACTCTATAACGTTCAGCCTACTTAGGACATGCTGGCTACCATTTGAATTTTTGAAATAATTTGTACTTTTAGAGATATTTCACTTTTTACTGCTAAAACAATCCCATTCATTTCAATGGAGAAATGCCATTTAGCCACAGTGGAGCCTAGCAACTGCTTATTATACCCTAACAACACCATATTAGAGCCTAGCAACCACCTATTATACCCTAGCAACCACCTATTACACCCTAGCAACCACCGTTTTACCCTAGCAACCACCTTTTGTACCCTAGCAACCGCATATTAGACCATATAAACTGCATATTAAACCTTAGCAACCCCTATTAGACCCTAGCAACCACGTATTACACCCTAGCAACCACCTGTTTACCCTAGCAACCACCCGTTTTACCCTAGCAACCACCAGTTTCACCCTAGCAACCGCATATTAGACCGTATAAACTGCATATTAGACCCTAGCAACCCCCTATTAGACCCTAGCAACCGCTTATTAGGCCCTAGCAACCAACTGCTTTACCCTAGCAACCACCTATTAGACCCTAGCAACCGCTTATTAGGCCCTAGCAACCGCTTATTAGGCCTTAGCAACCACCTGTTTTACCCTAGCAACCACCTATTAGACCCTAGCAACCGCCTATTAGACCCTAGCAACCGCCTATTAGAACCTAGCTATCACTGTTTTACCCTAACAAAAATACATTTTACACTATTCAACACTGCCAACACTATAAAAACTTTTAACACTAATACTTTAACACCTTTCAAACCTTTCACACCTTTCAAACCTTTCAAACATTTAGAACCTTTCAAACCTTTAGAACTTTTAGAACCTTTAGAACCTTTCAAACCTTTAGAACCTTTAGAACCTTTAGAACCTTTCAAACCATTCAAAGCTTTAGAACCTTTCAAACCTTTAGAACCTTTCAAACCTTTAGAACCTTTCAAACCTTTCAAACCTTTCAAACTTTTGAAACCCTTCAAACCCTTTAAACCTTTCAAACCTTTCAAACCTTTCAAACCTATAACACTACTAACACTATCAATACTCAATACCTGCAACATTCTTAGCGATCCCACACTGTTTCTTCAGGAACAGTACTTTCTAGTTATTATTATTATTCCGCCCGTTTTTTGGCACCTAACTAGTCCTTCATACTTTTAGCTACAAACTCCGCTCCAACTCTTCAACGTTCGGCCTACTCACGACATGTCGGCTATTATTTTTATTTTTGAAATAATTTGTACTTTTAGAGATATTGCACTTTTTACTTCTAAAAAAAGCCCATTAATTTCAATGGGGAAATTCATACTTTTAGCTAGAAACTCCGTTCCAACTCTATAACGTTCAGCCTACTTAGGACATATTGGCTACCATTAGAATTTTTGAAATAATTTGTACTTTTAGAGATATTTCACTTTTTACTGCTAAAACAATCCCATTCATTTCAATGGAGAAATGCTATTTAGCCACAGTGGAGCCTAGCAACTGCTTATTATACCCTAACAACACCATATTAGAGCCTAGCAACCACCTATTACACCGTAGCAACCACCGTTTTACCCTAGCAACCACCTTTTGTACCCTAGCAACCGCATATTAGACCATATAAACTGCATATTAAACCTTAGCAACCCCTTATTAGACCCTAGCAACCACATATTACACCCTAGCAACCACCTGTTTACCTTAGCAACCACCCGTTTTACCCCAGCAACCACCTGTTTTACCCTAGCAACCACCAATTAGACCCTAGCAACCACCTGTTTTACCCTAGCAACCACCTGTTTTACCCTAGCAACCACCTGTTTTACCCTAGCAACCACCTATTAGACCCTAGCAACCACCTATTCGAACCTAGCTATCACTGTTTTACCCTAAAAAATACATTTTACACTATTCAACACTACCAACACTATAAAAACTTTTAACACTAATACTTTAACACCTTTCAAACCTTTCACACCTTTCACACCTTTCAAAACTTTCAAACCTTTAGAACCTTTCAAACCTTTAGAAATTTTAGAACCTTTAGAACCTTTAGAACCTTTAGAACCTTTCAAACCATTCAAACCTTTAGAACCTTTCAAACCTTTAGAACCTTTCAAACCTTTCAAAAAAGTTCAAACCATTTTTTTTTTCTTATTTTTTTTTCTTATTTTTTTTTCCTAACTTTTTTTTTCTTTCCAAATTCTTTTTCTTCAGATTTTTTTTTCCTATTTTTTTTTTTACACTATTCAACACTGCCAACACTATACAAACTTTTAACACTAATACTTTAACACCTTGTCAAACCTTTCACACCTTTCAAACTTTTCAAACCTTTAGAACCTTTCAAACCATTAGAACTTTTAGAACCTTTAGAACCTTTAGAACCTTTCAAACCTTTCAAACCTTTAGAACCTTTAGAACCTTTAGAACCTTTAGAACCTTTAGAACCTTTCAAACCTTTCAAACCTTTCAAACCCTTCAAACCTTTCACACCTTTCAAACCTATAACACTACTAACACTATCAATACTCAATACCAGCAACATTCTTAGCGATCCCACACTGTTTCTTCAGGAACAGTACTTTCTAGTTGTGGGATCGCTAAAGCGATCACACTAATGTTATTGTGCATATTTATTATTATTATATATTTATTCCGCCCGTTTTTTGGCACCTAACTAGTCCTTCATACTTTTAGCTACAAACTCCGTTCCAACTCTTCAACGTTCGGCCTACTCAGGACATGTCGGCTATTATTCAAATTTTTGAAATAATTTGTACTTTTAGAGATATTGCACTTTTTACTTCTAAAAAAAGCCCATTCATTTCAATGGGGAAATTCATACTTTTAGCTAGAAACTCCGTTCCAACTCTATAACGTTCAGCCTACTTAGGACATGCTGGCTACCATTTGAATTTTTGAAATAATTTGTACTTTTAGAGATATTTCACTTTTTACTGCTAAAACAATCCCATTCATTTCAATGGAGAAATGCCATTTAGCCACAGTGGAGCCTAGCAACTGCTTATTATACCCTAACAACACCATATTAGAGCCTAGCAACCACCTATTATACCCTAGCAACCACCTATTACACCCTAGCAACCACCTTTTGTACCCTAGCAACCGCATATTAGACCATATAAACTGCATATTAAACCTTAGCAACCCCTATTAGACCCTAGCAACCACGTATTACACCCTAGCAACCACCTGTTTACCCTAGCAACCACCCGTTTTACCCTAGCAACTACCAGTTTCACCCTAGCAACCGCATATTAGACCGTATAAACTGCATATTAGACCCTAGCAACCCCCTATTAGACCCTAGCAACCGCTTATTAGGCCCTAGCAACCAACTGCTTTACCCTAGCAACCACCTATTAGACCCTAGCAACCGCTTATTAGGCCCTAGCAACCGCTTATTAGGCCCTAGCAACCACCTGTTTTACCCTAGCAACCACCTATTAGACCCTAGCAACCGCCTATTAGACCCTAGCAACCGCCTATTAGAACCTAGCTATCACTGTTTTACCCTAACAAAAATACATTTTACACTATTCAACACTGCCAACACTATAAAAACTTTTAACACTAATACTTTAACACCTTTCAAACCTTTCACACCTTTCAAACCTTTCAAACATTTAGAACCTTTCAAACCTTTAGAACTTTTAGAACCTTTAGAACCTTTCAAACCTTTAGAACCTTTAGAACCTTTAGAACCTTTCAAACCATTCAAAGCTTTAGAACCTTTCAAACCTTTAGAACCTTTAGAACCTTTAGAACCTTTCAAACCTTTAGAACCTTTCAAACCTTTCAAACCTTTCAAACTTTTGAAACCCTTCAAACCCTTTAAACCTTTCAAACCTTTCAAACCTTTCAAACCTATAACACTACTAACACTATCAATACTCAATACCTGCAACATTCTTAGCGATCCCACACTGTTTCTTCAGGAACAGTACTTTCTAGTTGTGGGATCGCTAAAGCGATCACACTACTGTTATTGTGGACGGTGTTTTTTTGGCACCTAACTAGTCCTTCATACTTTTAGCTACAAACTCTGTTCCAACTCTTCAACGTTCGGCCTACTCAGGACATGTCGGCTATTATTCAAATTTTTGAAATAATTTGTACTTTTAGAGATATTGCACTTTTTACTTCTAAAAAATCCCCATTCATTTCAATGGGGAAATTCATCATCATCCTCAGTCCCCCTTTCACACCCATGTTAACTCTCATCTCTTCTCCTCTCATCGGCCACACGGCCGCTGTTGTTTTTTTTTCCAAAACTTTTTTTTTTCAGAATTTTTTTTTTTTCAAAAAAAAAAATTTTCAGATTTTTTTTTTCAGAATTTTTTTTTCCAAACATTTTTTTTTTCCAAAAAAAGTTTTTTTCCAAGATTTTTTTTTTTCCAAATTTTTTTTTTTTCCAAATTTTTTTTTTCCAACATTTTTTTTTTCCAATTTTTTTTTTTTTTTGATTTTTTTTTTTCCGAACTTTTTTTTTCAGATTTTTCTTTCTTTCCAAATTCTTTTTTTTCTTATTTTTTTTTTCCTATTTTTTTTTTACACTATTCAACACTGCCAACACTATACAAACTTTTAACACTAATACTTTAACACCTTGTCAAACCTTTCACACCTTTCAAACCTTTCAAACCTTTAGAACCTTTCAAACCATTCAAACCTTTAGAACCTTTAGAACCTTTCAAACCTTTAGAACCTTTCAAACCTTTCAAACCTTTCAAACCTTTCAAACTTTTCAAACCTTTAGAACCTTTAGAACCTTTCAAACCTTTAGAACCTTTCAAACCATTCAAACCTTTAGAACCTTTAGAACCTTTCAAACCTTTAGAACCTTTCAAACCTTTCAAACCTTTCAAACCTTTCAAACTTTTCAAACCTTTAGAACCTTTAGAACCTTTCAAACCTTTAGAACCTTTCAAACCTTTCAAACCTTTCAAACCTTTCAAACCTTTCACACCCTTCAAACCTTTCACACCTTTCAAACCTATAACACTACTAACACTATCAATACTCAATACCAGCAATATTCTTAGCGATCCCACACTGTTTCTTCAGGAACAGTACTTTCTAGTTATTATTATTATTCCGCCCGTTTTTTGGCACCTAACTAGTCCTTCATACTTTTAGCTACAAACTCCGTTCCAACTCTTCAACGTTCGGCCTACTCAGGACATGTCGGCTATTATTCAAATTTTTGAAATAATTTGTACTTTTAGAGATATTGCACTTTTTACTTCTAAAAAAAGCCCATTCATTTCAATGGGGAAATTCATACTTTTAGCTAGAAACTCCGTTCCAACTCTATAACGTTCAGCCTACTTAGGACATATTGGCTACCATTTGAATTTTTGAAATAATTTGCACTTTTAGAGATATTTCACTTTTTACTGCTAAAACAATCCCATTCATTTCAATGGAGAAATGCTATTTAGCCACAGTGGAGCCTAGCAACTGCTTATTATACCCTAACAACACCATATTAGAGCCTAGCAACCACCTATTATACCATAGCAACCACCTATTACACCCTAGCAACCACCGTTTTACCCTAGCAACCACCTTTTGTACCCTAGCAACCGCGTATTAGACCATATAAACTGCATATTAAACCTTAGCAACCCCCTATTAGACCCTAGCAACCACGTATTACACCCTAGCAACCACCTGTTTACCCTAGCAACCACCCGTTTTACCCCAGCAACCACCTGTTTTACCCTAGCAACCACCAATTAGACCCTAGCGACCACCTATTAGACCCTAGCAACCGCTTATTATGCCCTAGCAACCACCTGTTTTACCCTAGCAACCACCTGTTTTACCCTAGCAACCACCTATTAGACCCTAGTAACCGCCTATTAGACCCTAGCTATCACTGTTTTACCCTAAAAAATACATTTTACACTATTCAACACTGCCAACACTATCAAAACTTTTAACACTAATACTTTAACACATCCACTGCCAGGCCCGTAGTCCTACGGGCCGTTAAATCCAACCGTTAACTGCCGTTCCCGTAGCCCGTAGTCCCGTAGTTTTCCCATGTTAAATCGTGCAGGTGCAGATTCCGGATTTTTTTTGCACTTCCGGTCTCGAAGTGGGCGGACCGGAAACGAAATAATACTGTTTCCGGTTTTTCTCCCGCCTCCGTTTCCTGTCTAGCGGTCAACTTTGGACGCCATTATCTCTGGCTTGTTGTTTTTCTCACCGCATCCACCATTTTAGCGTTTTCCTCTCGTTCTCCAGAATGCAGTGTCGGATCGCCGCACGGTTTTCAGCGTTTTGTTCGGTCGGGTCCCGTGTTTGTGTCGAACCAAATGAACGCGGATTTTAAACGGATTTAGCGGGGCCTATGACGGAATCAAAAAAACAAAAAAGGTAAGAAATTGCTTGGCACTACGATGGACGTTCTGAGATTAGCCGATGGCAGTCAATGTGTTAACACCTTTCAAACCTTTCAAACCTTTAGAACCTTTCAAACCTTTAGAACTTTTAGAACCTTTAGAACCTTTCAAACCTTTAGAACCTTTAGAACCTTTCAAACCTTTCAAACCTTTAGAACTTTTAGAACCTTTAGAACCTTTAGAACCTTTAGAACCTTTCAAACCTTTAGAACCTTTCTAACCTTTAGAACCTTTCAAACCATTCAAACCTTTAGAACCTTTCAAACCTTTAGAACCTTTCAAACCTTTAGAACCTTTCAAACCTTTCAAACTTTTCAAACCCTTCAAACCCTTTAAACCTTTCAAACCTTTCAAACCTATAACACTACTAACACTATCAATACTCAATACCTGCAACATTCTTAGCGATCCCACACTGTTTCTTCAGGAACAGTACTTTCTAGTTTTATATTACTCTTACAAATTTTATCCAAACGTCATGCAAATCGGTACACAGTAACTCTATAGTCATGAGATCACCACGGATCTGTCCCATTTTCCATATTCCCTCCTGATTGGCTAAGGTTGGCTTCCAAAGTTTGCAGTATTACTCCGTTTTGAACAAAATGCCTCAAATCATGAACGCACATGAAATTGCACACGCACATTCCCACTAGGCTGAGGAAAAAATGCCACAAATTTTCAATCAGCCTCATGGTGGCACTATAACAAGCCCATTTGCGTTTAACTGCACTTTGCACGCACACTCCCTAGAGGCCAAGGAAAAACATCTGCCCTGCATTTTGTACTTTTGCCTTTTATAGCGCCACCAGCAGGCCGACTCATGTAAAACATTTTTTTGATATTAAGCCTTCAGATTGTATCCAAATTCCACGCACATCAGTACACATGATCTCTGTAGTCATGTGATCAAGATGGATCTGTTTGACTTTTCATATTCCATCCTCATTGACATCTAAAGTTTGCAGGAGTGGCCCGTTTTCAACAAAATTACGCAAATCATAAATGCAGCGTCCGATTGCCGTGGAAATTTGCACGGGTGAGGTTATGTTGACCAATACACACCATTAGTGTTAAATTGGAGCTTGAAATTTACAAAGTTATTGCCATTAAAATGTCACCCATTTACACACACATTCATACACGGATGGCGGAGGAAACCATGCAAGGCACCAACCTGCTCATCGGGAGCAATTAGGGGTTCAGCGTCTTGCTCAAGGACACTTCGACACCAACTCTGGGGGAGCCCGGGATCGAACTGGGAACCACGCAGTTGACATCCGGCCGCATCCGGCCGCTGCTTGATTGAATCAATCGTTTTGGTCTTTCGACCTTCCTCAGAGTCCTGACTCTGAGGAAGGTCGAAAGACCGAAACGTCAGTCAACCCTATATACTTGCACTGCATTAAATAAAAGGCTTAAATTGTCCGTGCTGCTCCAGCGTTCTTCTCTCATTGCATCTAGTGTCCCTACCCTTGTGACGCACCGGACTGGCCGCTTTAAGGCTGAGGCGCAACAGTAGAATCCCTTTGTTCACATTAGTGGGGTCACAAATTGAGGTTCCGTGACCATCCTTTGGCAAGGATGGTTTGACGATTGATTTGACCTCTATGGACCCTTTAAAAAAGATTTAGCCCCCAGGTCCCTCCCAAAAATCCCGGCATTTTTTGCTAGACAGCCAAATTCAAAATGGCGCCCGGCGCCATCTCTAAAAATTAACTTTTGATCTGGATGACCTAGAATCATGTATGAAGGCACTTTTCCATACAAGTCAACCATGAGGATTCCAAATCTGACACAATTTTAATTGTAAGACCTCGTTTTGACTCCGAAATTCAAGATGGCCGACATCCAGTAGAGTAAAAACTTATACCCAGGGGGCAAAGGGGGGTATGCTGCATTTGCCCTGCCATAAAAGGTTGGCCACCAGAAATAATATCTATGACCCAGTAGGATCACAACCTATATGGACAACAAGGTCACCTTGCTGCTGGAAATCCAATATGGCCGCCTCAATATTATCAGAAAATAGCTTTGGCAATAACTTAGAAATAAATACTTGGTGTCTATTTCATGGTTTCAGAGCATGAGAAACTCAATGGAATACTTATCTTTATGATTGGGGTGTGTCTGGACCTTTCATTTGCATATTTCCAAGATGGACGCCACGCGAAAATGAGTTTTACTACGACTGTTACAGTGACAGCTGACTGTTATGGCAAAAAGTCTGATTTTTAAGTAATATGAACACATTTGGTCAGTTTGAGCTTTAATGTATATGTTGTCAATATGGCAGACCCACACCATGAGTCTGGTCAGAGTCGTGTAATCCGGGATGCAGAGATGGTAGTCAAGGCAGCAGTGGAGACTAACCCATTTACAGTGAGCACATCATCCATGATCAACATATCTACAGGACAGTGTGCTGATTCCACAGTCAAGGACGACTTGATGAGTGTGAAAGAACTGGGTCTGAAGGCACTGTGTGAGTCACTGTCCAGTGAACAGAAGAAGACAAGCATAATGAAGCTTAACACTTTCTACACTCAAAACACAAAATCTAAAAAATCTAAGGGGAAAACCTCAGCACCTGGCAAGAGCAATGAAATTACTGCCCTCCTGCGCATGACCCAAATCATAGCCAGTGGTGGAGAACTCAACCTTGTTGACTTTATAGGCAACCACGAGTGCAGTGACTTCCCCCCTTCCCTCTTCCAGGAAGATGGCAGGATGAGAACAGGTACCAAGGCAAGCCTTGTGAAGGCCCTGAAAGAGGAGACCAAAGTTGCATGCATCCCTGACCTGCCTACAGAAGACAGAAAAACAGCAGTAGTTATTGATGCCATGTATGTCATACGCCGTTGGTCGTTCCTGAAAGGTGAAGCATTTGGAACAATCGCTGAACGATACCAACGTCTGCTGTTGAATGATGTGCCTGCTGGCACAGAGATCATTCACTTCTGTTTTGACCGGTACAGTGGACCGGGTGCAATACGTTAGTCCGACAGCGCATTCCTCCGACAGCGCATTGCTCCGACATTAAACAGTAAACCCGAACCAAACCCGCACCCTAACCCTAACCGCACGCGGATGCCACATAGTCGGAGAAAAGGTCTGTCGGATTAACGCATTTCTCCCCAGTGGACCTAGTCTTAAAACAGCTGAGCAAGAACACAGATTTGCTCGACCAAAACCTACCAAAGAATATGAAGTCAGTATGCATTACACAGCTCCAGATCCTCAGGAGTTTTTTGCTGTGTCAGCTAACAAGGCAAACCTATTGAGTTTCCTCTGTGACGAATGGTGTGAAAATGAGAAACTTAAGTCGACCCTTGGTCCAACACATCTTTACCTGGGTGGGGGGTTTAAAGAAGAGACAATGAGTGTGGTGATCAAGGAGGGGTCTATTGAAGATGTCCCTGCACTAGAATCCACACAACAGGAGGCTGAGACAAGAATAATACTCCATACCCTGTACAGTGTCCAGAATGACAACGTTGACAGAGTTGTCATCCATGCCAATGACACAGACATCATCATCATGTGCCTTTACTATGCAGCAACCCATCTCAAATGCCTTCCAGAGCTGTGGGTGAGAACAGAGCAAAATTCATACCTTCCTATCCATCAAATGGTATCAGCACTGGGGCTCGCACAGTGTCGTGCCCTGCCCTTTATCCATAGTTTAAGTGGCAGAGATACTGTACCACCAGCTATCCCTTCTTCACTGGGAAGAAGGCATGGTTCAAGGCCATCATGCGTCTGGATCTCTGCACTTGAGGAGTTTGGTGAAAACTCTTATGATTCCCTCTCATATGACGTCATCAATCAGGCACGAGACCTCACAATTGCTGTATATACATCCAAAGCGGACCACCAGGAGGATTTTGACCTGAGTAAGCTTAGAGTGTACAAGTTCCTCAATAATAGATCAACCCTCTTAAAGCTGCTGCCCCCGACAGAGAATGCCTTTGACCTGCACCTGAGAAGAGCTGCTCTAGCAACCATAATAGATAAATGTGCACATATCGCCAAGCCGGATATTCCTTCTTTCACAGAGTATGGATGGTCTCTCAGTGCTAGCAATGCAGTCCCCCTTGCATCTACCGAGCCAGCCTGGCCTGTGTCAATGAACAAGGCAATATCATGCAGCTATATCAAAGGCTGCCAGAAAAACTGTTCCTGTGCAAAGAAGGCAATGCCATGCTACTTAGGATGCCGTTGCCAGGGACTGGAGACACGATCCAGCAGGATCAGTGCAACAACACATGACAACAGTGACAGTGAATAGCATCGTACAATAGTATCATTGGCTTTAGAAGCAGGCAAGACAGCACCATAGAGGTCAAAATGAACCTTTTGTAGGCAACCTCAACTCCGCCTTTACTCTATTTGTCACGAAGTAGTCTATCTTTTGTTATGTTACTTGAATGCATACCACTATGTTAATTTGTATAGCCCGAAAGTTGAAGTTTTTGGCAAGTCTTGGAGTGTGCATGTGTCTGTTTATATTGTATTTAGTTTATTAAAATGATACATAAGATACATTGTGGGCTTTTTCTCAGATTTTTCTCTGCAATCATCCCCACAACTATAGATCTATAAATCAATAAATCTGAGGGAAAATGTAATACCATACATTATTTATGACTGCAGCCATATTGACAACATATAAATTAAAGCTCAAACTGACCAAATGTGTTCATATTGCTTAAAAAGGAGACTTTTTGCCATAACAGTCAGCTGTCACTGTAAAAGTCATAGTAAAACTCATTTTCGCATGGCGTCCATCTTGGAAATATGCAAATTAAAAGTCCAGACACACCCAATCATAAAGATAAGTATTCCATTGAGTTTCTCATGCTCTGAAACCATGAAATAGACACCAAGTTTTTATTTCTAGCCCATCTGGTTCAAAGGTTATTGCCAAAGCTATTTTCTGATAATATTGAGGCGGCCATATTGGATTTCCAGCAGAAAGGTGACCGGGTTGTCCATATAGGTTGTGATCCTACTGGGTCATAGATATTATTTCTGGTGGCCAATGGCAGGGCAAATGCAGCATACCCCCCTTTGCCCCCTGGGTATAAGTTTTTACTCTACTGGATGTCGGCCATCTTGAATTTCGGAGTCAAAACAAAGTTTTACAATTAAAATTGTGTCAGATTTGGAATCCTCATGGTTGACTTGTATGGAAAAGTGCCTTCATACATGATTCTAGGTCATCCAGATCAAAAGTTAATTTTTAGAGATGGCACCGGGCGCCATTTTGAATTTGGCTGTCTAGCAAAAAATGCCAGGATTTTTGGGAGGGACCTGGGGGCTAAATCTTTTCTAAAGGGTCCATAGAGGTCAAATCAATCGTCAAACCATCCTTGCCAAAGGATGGTCACGGAACCTCCATTTGTGACTCTACTACATGCACAATGGTATTTCAGCTCCTGTGCTATGGTATCGCCACCACTCAGTTTAGTCAATAGTTTGCCATCATGTAGTGTCTGGGCACATTCATGTAGTCTGTCATTCAGGTTCATTGTCATTACCTGTCTTAGGTCAGATTCAGGGGATATTTTATCACAAAATACGCAATCCAGACTATCATGACTGGTTCTACGGCGGTTTGTGTGGCCTTCATCTATTTCACTACTTTGAGCATCTGACTGTCGCTTCCTCGCACAATCTAATTTGGTGTTGTTGAACATTATTCGACAACTTGTGTGATACTTGGCCTGGTTTCTTCTCAAAGTAGCTTCTATGCCACCACCTTCATCCAGCCTTGCTGGGTTCAGGATCATTGGCATTTGATTCATCTCATGAAAGAGTGGAACATTGGTGGCAAGCATGGTGTAGCCATCATGTTGAGGAACATGATGGGTTGGTGGTGATACTAGGTAATCATTATTTTTGTCTATCTGACAAAGACAACATTTATTCCAATCAGTTTGCCTGTTGGCTAACATTGGATTTGCGTTTGCCATTTTTTGGTGGATTGATTTCTGATTAAGGCCGAGGGTCTATCCTTTTACCAACTTAATCAAAGTGATACTGCACATTCAGGTATGGGATACGACTAGGTTCGGGTGACCTACACCTAGCCCGATCATTCATCCAGTGCCATTTAAGTCCTGTGTGATCTGTGTATCTATGCACTGGATACCTGCACTCCCAGAGTCCCCGTTCACAATCCCTTTGAAGAGTGAAAGCACATGTGCAAATGTTACACATATGTGAAGAAGAAGGTTCCTCAATCCGGTGCAACAAATTTATTTCGTTTTCAGGGTAGGGGCGGTATCTGTGAAACACAGTTGAAACATACATTCAGTATAGTGTCTGTTTACATTCAGTTGTCTCTGACTGAATCCTGACTAGACTGATCTGAATACTATTTCCTGTTTCACATTTAATACAGTAACAGTACATAAGCAATCCCTTATCATGGCTGCTCACAGCAATCTACTCTTGTCCCTGTCCAAATGCCCCTTGACATAGAAATAACATTGAACAACATATTTTCAATAAACATCTTCTCAGTGCAATGATCATTCAACTTAATAATATTCAATAAACCAACAGCCTAATTGCCCCTGTTTCTTATAGTCATTAGCTGAGAAACACAGCAGGAACAAACATAGCTTTTGCAAATGTAACATCAACATTAATATGTTCAAACTCCAGATAGTCGTATATCCTCCAAAACAAACCAACTCTGTATTAGCAAACTGCACAGATTATGTTGGTGATAGTATAGACATTTCACATCCTCACTTAATCACAGTGTCTGTCTCTGTGTTGTAGTGTTAGCCTGCTAAGTGCTAATGCTAAACAGTAAACACCAGGGTAAACTCACTGATCATAACAACACACTCATCCACATCGCTGCCCCCTTCAGATCCCCATTTATGCATATTATCCTTTTATACTATCTTGTCCTTATAGCAGCTCTTACCTGTGAAACACAGTTGAAACATACATTCAGTATAGTGTCTGTTTACATTCAGTTGTCTCTGACTGAATCCTGACTAGACTGATCTGAATACTATTTCCTGTTTCACGTAAGAGCAGGGAGCTTACTCATTAAACCTCACTGCGCCCTCTGCTGTCCTTTTACTGTCACAGGCACAAAACAGTTTTTAGTTCTGCTGCTGGCATTTAATAAAAGTCTGTCTGTTTTAAATGGGGGGGGGGGGGTAATGCTTAATGCGTTATAGTCTTTTGACCCAAATGATCCCTTAGGGGCCACACTCTCCCCCACAAAATTAAATGTCTCCTGACATTTCCTGGAATGTTCAAGTCAACACAATCCCTCAACAATCCATGGTCGCCATAAGGGTTTCCATTCCCTATTCTGAGTGTCTCTAATGTCACAATGTCTGGCGATTAAAGAAGGCTGACCCAATGTGTCATAACTAAGTACCACCGGCCGGTGCCTTTGTCTTTGTGGGTGTTGTCTTATCGGTTGTAACTGATCTGCTTCTAACTCACCACCCACATGTCTGCCCAGGTCTGGTTCAGGTCTCTGAGGCTGTAGTGGCACATCCTCTTCGCTCTGTAGTGACACATCCTCTTCGCTTTGTAGTGGCACATCCTCTTCAAGGTGCAAGTGCTGGGGACCCTGGTGTGGCTGGAATGCTTCTGCCCGAGGATTCAGCAACTGTTGACTCGGCTGGTTTCTGCTGCTGGATCTGAGACGCCACTTGTAGGTAGCACCGTAGTCCTCATCGTAGTCATCATCGAAGTCACTGTCGGACTCTGGACGCTGTAGCTCTCTGCGTTGTGGTCTCTTCCTCTTTGTGGGGCTCTGGGGGTCTCGTTGTGGCTGAGAAGTCTTGCTTGGTGGCTGCTCTAGGGGTAGGTGGTCGCACGGCAGCAAGAGGTTTCTGTGGACCACTCTGTCCCTCCCTTTGCCATTTTCTGGGATGACATGATAGACTGGGCTGCTGTTGTCACCTTTCCTTTCTTTCACTCTGTATACCTGGCTTTCCCAATACGACCGGATTTTCCCAGGCCCACCTCTTGGGGTCAGGTTACGGATGAGTACTCGGTCGCCTGGCTCGAGGTCTCTCCCCTGCACCTTTTTGTCATAGTGAGCTTTTCCACGAGCTGCCCCCTTTCAATTCAATTCAATTCAATTTTATTAAAGTGTCAAATCACAACAAGTTGTCTCAAGACACTTTACATGTAGAGAAGAGACCCAACATCCCACCCCTTGTCTGCAGTACTGGCAGCTATCTGGTATGCTTCTTGCATTCTCTTCTGCCATCGACTCACATAGTCCTTGTAGGTGCCCTGGGCCTCATCAGCTTTGAGATTGAACAGAAGATCGATTGGCAGACGAGGAGATCTTCCAAAGAGGAGGTAGTAGGGTGTATAGCCGGTTGCCTCACTCTTTGTACAGTTGTATGCATGGACAACTTTAGCCAAGGACTCTTTCCAATCTTCTTTCTCTTTGTCTTCTAGGGTCCGCAACATTGACAATAGGGTACGGTTAAATCGTTCAACCTGCCCGTTTCCCTGTGGGTGGTAAGGTGTCGTGTGGGAGCCCTGAACGCCTGAGAGGTCCTTCAGCCTGGTCATCAGGTTGTTCTCAAACTCTTTGCCCATGTCATGATGTAAACGATTAGCAAAACCGAACTTAAGTGCAAAGTCGTTAAAGAGCTTTTCTGCCACCGTTTTTGCAGACTTGTTTCTTGTAGCGTAGGCTTGTGCAAACCTCGTAAAATGATCCATGACCACCAAGATGTACTCATAGCCATGCTTGCATTTGTCCAAATGGAGAAAGTCTATTGAGACTAGCTCAAATGGATAAGTGGTATGGATAGGTCTCAAAGGTGCACGGGTCTGCTTGCTCGGTTTCTTCCTTTTAAGACAATCGCACACACTGGTAACAAAATGTTCTACCTCTTTGTGCATCTGTGGCCAGTAGAACCTTTCTCGGATGAGGTCAAGTGTTCTCTCCACCCCTAGGTGGCCCATGTCTTGGTGCAATTCTTTGAAAACCAGTGGGCAGTAGGCTTTGGGAATCACCAGCTGTTCTCTGTGAGAGGTTCTGCGGCGCAGGACACCATCTTCGTCTACCTGGATCTTTAGCCATTGTTTTAGTAGTGTGGCTACAGCAGGGTGTTCTGTCCTTATCTCAGTTCTACTTGGTCTCCTATTCTGTGACTTATACCAAAGGACTCTGGATATGATGTCATCCTCTTCCTGAGCTTTGCGTATTTGTGCTGAGGTGAGAGGCTGGCCAGTCTCACAGTCTTTCACAAGGCTCAAGGCGTCAATGTGAACCACTCCAATGCCTTGACACGGGGTGCTCCTTTCCACCATCACGCTTTCCATGGACGCACTGATTGCCTCTTGACTTGCCTCTGCTGTACAGCTTCTCATGTAGTCCTCTATGTCCAATGGCATCCGAGACAGCCCATCAGCATCTGCGTTGTTTTTCCCAGGGCGATAGTGTATGATGAAGTTGTAATCTGCTAACTCCGCCACCCATCTGTGCCCCGTCGCATTGAGTTTTGCAGTAGTGAGCACATATGTCAATGGATTGTTGTCTGTGTAAACAACAAATGATGAAGCATGGAACAAGTAGTCACGGAAGCGTTCACAAATGGCCCACTTTAACGCTAAAAACTCCAGCTTCCCGGAATGCAGATGGTACCTCTTCTCGGACGGACTCAGGGTGCGGGAGCCATAGGCTATCACTCTCATCTTCCCTTGCTGACGCTGATACAATACAGCACCCAAACCAACCTGGGATGCGTCACAATGTAACACAAAGGGCTGAGTGAAGTCAGGATATCCAAGGATAGGGGGCTTTGTGAGGGCATCAATCAGCTGGTTCAACACTTCCTGGTGAGAGTTGGTCCACTGTATGGGTGAGCGTGATGGTAAATGACCTTTATTTTTCTTCACTGTTTTCTTGTGTCTTTCTGCTTGTGGGTCAGGGGTGTGCTCTACAGGGTTTGGGATGGCTAGTAGGCTGTACAGTGGAAGGGCCACGCGGGAGAAAGTGGGGATATAAGGCCTATAGTAAGATAGGAACCCTAGCACCTGGCGTAGATCACCGACAGTGGCAATTGTTCTTCCCTTCAGATTCATCACAGGTGCCATCTCCGTGGGGTCCATGGTGTAACCTTCTCCGGTCACCCGCCTGCCCAGAAATCGCACACTGGGTTTAAACAGCTCACACTTCTTCGGAGTTAACTTAACACCATGCTCCTTGCAGCGCTGGAGGACTAAACGGACATGCTCCAGGTGTTCTTCAAAGCTGCTGCTGTGTACTAGGTTGTCATCTAGGTACGGGAGGCAGACCGTGTCTCTCAGGCCAGCCATGCAATGTTCCATGCTTCTCTGGAATTCTGCAGGGGCGGAGCTCAGGCCAAACGGTATGCGGACCCATTCATAGAGCCCCCAGGGCGTGATGAAGGCTGTCAGTGGACGGCTCGCTTCATCAAGGGAGCCCTGGTGGTAAGCCTTTCCCTGGTCTAACACCGAAAACATTGAACTTCCCCCCAGTGCATCCAGCATGTCTTGGATCCTCGGTATGGGATGCCGGTCTGGCACTGACTTGCGGTTTAGTTCTCTGAAGTCACAACAGAGGCGCAGGCTTCCATCTTTCTTTCGTACGCATACCACAGGCGATGAATATGGTGACCGTGATGGAGTGATCCACCCCTTGTTCAGCAGATCCTGCAGGTATTCCTTTACTTCATTGTGGAGAGGCTTTGGGACAGACATGTAGGTCTTTTGTACTGGACTGGTGTCGTTGAGGGTGATGTGCATCCGAAGGGAAGGTATGTAGCCTATATCGTCGCTGTTGAATGCAAAGGCCTGACACTCCTCTCTCAACATTGTCTTTGCTGCTCTCTGCTGACCCTCTGGAAGGTGGTTGAGTTCCACAGGGGGGTCCCATGTCACTGGTCTCTCCTCTTGCTTGTTACCGGACTGTGGTGCAGGGTGTGACATGTCTGTTGCCCCATTGGACTTGGACTTTGTACTGTTTGTCTGTTCAGGTGACGGCTGCTGATCTTTGGTCTGAATGGCTGCTGAGTACACTGTTTTGACTGATTCTAAGTGTCCAACAACTTGGTGACGGTCCAGGCAGATTATGTGGTTAGTGGTGTTTGTCATGGGTATTGGTACATACGGTACTTTCTTTTCTGGGACCTGCACCAGCACATCATTGAGGACCACGCCCTCTGGTGTGGGGTTAAGTATGTCAGGTGAAAAATGCATGTCTCGGCCTCTAGCTTGTAAACTCACATGTGCTCGGATGTAGACAGTAGTGACTTGATTGGCTGGCAAGAACACCACTTTTCCACCTGTGCGCACCACGCCAGTCTCTGGGTCTGGAACACCGTTCTGCATGAGCTTCACCACATTCTGAGCAGTTTTAGCTGTTATGGCAAATGCTTTACTCACTTTGTGTGTTAGCTGCTTTCTTCCATCTTTAGTCTTCCCCTCATGTCTGTTGATGATGGCCTCGATGACATTATAGCCTATGATGGGGTCACTGGCCACTGCAGGATCGCTTGACACAAGCATTGGCACTTGTAGGTTGCTTGTCATATGGGAGTGGCTGTCCAGCCGGAAGCTGACCTCAATCCAGCCAATATAGGGAATGGGGGTGTCATTGGCAGCGAGGACTATCAGGGTCTCCCCCTCCAAGAGCTCTGAAATAGGGCGGGTAACTGTGTGGGGTAGGTGGATCTGTCGCCAAGGCTCATTTACTATGCTGGACTGTGCCCCTGTGTCCCACAATACTTTAACTGGATGGTTGTCCATAAAACAGTTCACCATACATCTGTTTCCTACAAGGCCCACTAATCGTGACTGTTGCTTTGGGGGTAGATACTGAACTGCATTTACAGCTGATGAGTTCTCTGCTGCCATTTCTCTAGGTGCTGTCATGGCCAGAGTTGTTGGGCTGGCTGAAAACTGTTTGCTTTGGGACGCTTTATTCTGAACTACCGGTAGTCCCGCCTCAGTAGTCCTTGGCCGTTTCCCGACGATGCTCTCTGTACTCTACAGCCACGCGATAGGTGGCCCTCTTGCCCACATTTGAAGCAGTGTGAACAATCTTCACCCACCCCCTCTTCTCTACACTTTTGGCAGCCTTTCTCTCGCTGCCTCGGTCCGGGAGGGCGGCGGCTTGTCTCCATTACTGTGAGGAACATCTGCTTCATTTCTGTGCGAAGCTCATCCATGAGCTGCTGTGTATTAATGCTGTCAGTTTTAGTCTCTTTTCCTTTCACTGTTTTGACCGCCACTGCTACACTGGACTCCTTTGGTGAAGGGGGGGTTTGAGCTGGTGTGGAGTCTGTCTGGATTTCAGACTGTAGCTCCTGTACTTTGGGATTCTTAAAAGCATAGACCCGTTTCCGTTTCTCCTGCCTCTCATTTTCAACCTTGGCAGCTTCATTTACTCTCTGTATTAGTTCTTCATCTGTTGTGCTCACATCTCTGAGAAGGGGTAGGATATGGAATTTCACAGAGTCAATCAATAGCCCAGTTTCAATTGAGCGGAGAAACTTGCGCTGAATGGTGATTCTGCTGTACTGTTCATCATTTTCCTCATTTTCCGCTTTCCACAACAGCTTCTCCTTCAGCTCAATCGCCCGGAATATAAAGTTCAGGGGGGTCTCTCTAGGATCCTGAGAGATGTTTATAAGCTGGTGGTAGAGGTCAGTGGAGCTGTCAACCTTGTAGTGACCCTTCAGGATGGTGAGTAGTGATGTGAGGGTCAGCCCACGCTTTATCTCCAACATGTCTCTCAGGGGAAGGCCTGCACTGACAGCCCTGATCACAGCTTCCACAATCTCAGTCTCTGTGTGTCCTTTATCTATCCCCATCTCAATCTGGCGGACTAAGCTGAGATAGGATAATTTCTCCTTCTGTCCACTTTCTCCAATTTGCCCACAGATTTTAAACTCCCTCCTCAATGTTACTTCGGGCAGTGCATATGTTGGTTCTTGTCGGCTCTTGAGTGGAGAGGCTGTGGTCTTCTGGGGAGGTTTGTTTGGCCAGAAATATTTCTCCTCACGTCCTTTCGTTGGAGCAGGCTCCTCTGGGGTCTGCTCTTTTTCTGGATGAAGGCATTCTTTTTTTTCTTTCTCCATATATTTGAGTATATCAGTTAAATACTGACACATCACATCCTCCTCTTCATCTTTCTCAATCTGGTCCATCACGCTCTCTGCCATCTTGATGAGTGCCCTTCTGGACTTACTGCGGGGGTCTTCACTGTCCAGGCCATCACATTTCATGTGCCTGCAGACATCCATGAGAAACTCCTCCCTCAGCTGCCACAGGGCTGCGCTCACTCGATCACGCAGGAGCTGGCTGTTATCCATCACAGAAGGTTGATGAAGGCTCGGCTATTTATGAGACCTCTGGTGTCTCGTCTTGGGCTGGTTCGCCAAAATATGTTACACATATGTAAAGAAGAAGGTTCCTCAATCCGGTGCAACGCATTTATTTCGTTTTCAGGGTAGGGGGGGTATCTGTGAAACACAGTTGAAACATACATTCAGTATAGTGTCTGTTTACATTCAGTTGTCTCTGACTGAATCCTGACTAGACTGATCTGAATACTATTTCCTGTTTCACATTTAATACAGTAACAGTACATAAGCAATCCCTTATCATGGCTGCTCACAGCAATCTACTCTTGTCCCTGTCCAAATGCCCCTTGACATAGAAATAACATTGAACAACATATTTTCAATAAACATCTTCTCAGTGCAATGATCATTCAACTTAATAATATTCAATAAACCAACAGCCTAATTGCCCCTGTTTCTTATAGTCATTAGCTGAGAAACACAGCAGGAACAAACATAGCTTTTGCAAATGTAACATCAACATTAATATGTTCAAACTCCAGATAGTCGTATATCCTCCAAAACAAACCAACTCTGTATTAGCAAACTGCACAGATTATGTTGGTGATAGACATTTCACATCCTCACTTAATCACAGTGTCTGTCTCTGTGTTGTAGTGTTAGCCTGCTAAGTGCTAATGCTAAACAGTAAACACCAGGGTAAACTCACTGATCATAACAACACACTCATCCACATCGCTGCCCCCTTCAGATCCCCATTTATGCATATTATCCTTTTATACTATCTTGTCCTTATAGCAGCTCTTACCTGTGAAACACAGTTGAAACATACATTCAGTATAGTGTCTGTTTACATTCAGTTGTCTCTGACTGAATCCTGACTAGACTGATCTGAATACTATTTCCTGTTTCACGTAAGAGCAGGGAGCTTACTCATTAAACCTCACTGCGCCCTCTGCTGTCCTTTTACTGTCACAGGCACAAAACAGTTTTTAGTGCTGCTGCTGGCATTTAATAAAAGTCTGTCTGTTTTAAATGGGGGGGGGGGGGGGTAATGCTTAATGCGTTATAGTCTTTTGACCCAAATGATCCCTTAGGGGCCACACAAAACTTAATATAGCGTGTCCATGGTGAAGATAGGATTGATAAGAAGAAAGATAGGACGCCCAGAGGATTAAGTTTAGACAATGTAGAACGTTTTTTATCCACATTTTATGGCAGATTATACAGTACATGTTACTCACTATTTACCTTGTCGGTTTGCAAATTTAAAATATACAGAGAATATATTTTAAAGTCATATTTATTCAAGGAAGATCTAGGTTTGGGAGAGGTAGGACGGCACACACGCATGGGTGAACCTCACTGTGTTGAATCCCAGTGCTCACCCAGGCACTTTTGTCTTTTGTGCATGAGACTGTTTATCCCGGAAGAGTTTTAAATACAAGTACAATGTTCAAGTTAACAAGCTTGAGCTTGTAGATCTGCTCTTTTCAAAATAATTTAGAACAGTGTTACTCTAGTTGGCATCAACACGATCAATAATACAGCCAATGCAAATGCCTTGATGTGCAACTTCAGATAAATGCTTATTGCTTGAATGAATAAATCTTGAAATTGCAGTTGTGTACCAGTGGTTCCCAGTAGTAGCAGTCGGCTGGTTCTCCCTAGGTGCCCGTAGGCAGCAGCATTGGTACACTTTCATCTATAAGGCAATCTTGGGTGGAATTCTCCCCACTTATATCTCCTCAAAATTCAAGGTGGTAAAAAATGGCCTCAATCTCAGATCTAATGCATGGATACTTTGTGTAATACCGGATTTTTCATCTGAGGTGGGCAAAAAATGCCTTGCTTTTCATGGTCCATGGGCTTGGAACGACCTCCAATAGAGTTTGAAACTTGCCACACTTATCTCTGTGCGAAGGTTTAAAAGTTTCATTGTTGAGAAACTTGCTCATTCCTGTAATTGTTTGGATGTCTAAAAAATGAGAAACTATGTCATTGTACATGTGGGTAAAATTCTATGAGTAAAATTCTATGAGTGGCAGCGGTGGCCTAGTGGTTAGAGGGGCGGCCTTGATACCGGAGGGTCCCTAGTTCGATTCCCCAATTTATCACATCAATCATGAATCACCGCTGAATAGCCCTTGAGCAAGGCTTCCATGCAGGGTCCGGCTGGAAACAAGTTTCGTACTTAGTCCGACACCCTGGGTAAACAACAAACTTTGCTTTGCTTTGCTTTGCTACATGTAATAATTGGATTAATTTCCTGGTAGGTTACTTGGTTTGGTTGAGCTGAGTAAAAAAAAAAAAAAAAATTAGTTTCACTAGGAGATTTGTTTTTAAGGTTCCTGTGAGTCATGGATGTATTAATATTACTGTTGTACTGATTTGTATTGTTTGTTTTAGCAGTGATGTGAAATTTTTAATCTGCCCCTTGGCCAGTTCCCACTTGTAAAAGAGACTCTGTCTCAACGTGTTTTACTGGTTAAATAAAGGTTAAATAAAAAATAAATAAAAAAGTTGTCAAACAAATCATAGTTGTCAGGGGGGCACGGTGGCACAGGTGCAGTCGGTAGCGTTGTCGCCTCACAGCTAGAAGGTCCTGGGTTTGATTACCGCCGGGGACGCTGAGGGCGAGTCTTCTCCTCATCAGCGCCCATACCCTAGGTGGGGTTGGCGGGGAACTGTATTTAGGCCTGTATTTTGTGTCTAGGTGGGGTACTCTGTGGAGTATGCATATTCTCCCCGTGTCTCCTAGGGTAGTTAATACCCGCACAAAAACATGCAGTAGTCCTGGTCGCTATGCCGCCTCCCCCATGACAGCCGGGGCGCCTGATGGAGGGGAAGGGAACTGGTTGGAATAACGTGTTCCTTCCACGCGCTACGTCCTACCGGGGAAACTCCCCCCTTTCTAGACAAAAAAGTTAGTTGGCTCTCATGCATTGAAGGAGGCATGAGCTCGGCCCTGGGCTTCCTAGGCTAGAGGGGGGAGTGTAGCGCCCAGGATCACTTAGAAAAGGGTTAAAAATGTTATAGAAAAAAAATCATAGTTGTCAGATGACAAGGTGGCGTCATGGGCTCAAACAGCAGACATGGATGATAGCAAGATAGCAAGGTGGGCATGTAAAGCTGTTTTAGGTTGATCAGGTTGGCCACGACCGCTATTACCCCTCAGTTTGGCCGGATTGTTTCTGTCAATATGGTTTTTAGACATCAGTGTCAGAGTTTGAGATTCAAAGTTGTTATTGGACAACATCAAGTGAAATAATCTCCATGAGGCCCATTTGAAAAAAATGTGGGGTGGAGGTTCTTGCTTGGCTTCTGGGAGGTGCGTGCGAAGTTTCATGCCGATTGGTCCAGCGGTACCTGAGATTAGCTGTTCAAAGACAGATGTGTCTCTCAGAAGGTACAGTATGCCAAATAATGCTTAATGCTTAATATTACTCAACAAGATAAGGATTGCAACGTATGTTAGAGCTGTTTACAAAGTCATGATTTAGGTCACATACTTAGGTTTAACATTTTAAATATATTAATTCATCATCAAGGGAGGAGAAAATAAATGTCAGCAGTTGGTTACTGTGGGTGTGTTTTTCTCAACTTTTCTAAGTAAAGCGAGAAGCTTCTGGAACCTAAGCTGACCACAATGTCAGGGAGGGTACATAGAGTCACTTTGGTCTCTTCGCTTTGTCTATTCTAATTACACAAAGGTGTTAAACCCACCCTGTTCAAGTAAAGCACCCGCCTTTCACACATACATCATGTCAACATGTTTACAGCAAACGGCTAACTTTCCAACCACAAATGCTTGCAAGTGTTGACGTTCCATATACTTCTACATCTGAGTCGCAATGTTATGAGGGCTGCTAACTTTTCAGAAAACCTTTTAGTGGGATTTGATCGTATGAGCGTGAGCATATGCTACCATTCCAAATTTTGGAAAATTGAAAAAAAACTAGAAATGTGCACTGCTCGGAGCAAAGAAGTCAATCAGCCAATCGGAATGGAATATGAAACATCGGACCAGGCCTGGAATTTCGTCATTTTAGGGCCAAGGCTTTGATTGATTGATTGATTGATTGATTGATTGATTGAATACTTTATTTAGAAAGACATGGAAAAAGCACATGGAAGTACAGTTTACAATACAATGGATCGCCCATAAAAGCCAACGGCTTGTTTCAAATGAGATCCCCACGTACTCAAATCATGGTGACATTAAAAAACAGACAGATATACACTACTCTGCAGAACATCATACAAATAGCTTGAAATTTCAAGGTATGAAAAACAAACAAAAAATATGTACAGTAAACAGTGAACAAAAGATATGTACAGTAAACAGTTCGAGGGGGTAGGGGGGGAGTTAGGTTAAGACTTTGACAGGGGCCACTTTGGAATTGCAGCCTCCTGAAGGTATAGATAGGGCAGTTTTGAAAGTGAGTAGGGGTTTACACTCCTTCACTCCTTTTGGTAGGGCATTCCACATTTTTGTTGTATAGCATGAGAACGAGTTCAATCCCTTGTTTGTGCCAAATCTGGGTTCGACATGATCTGTGGAGCTGCCTTTGGTGTTGTGATTGTGGACTTCATTTACGTTTTTGAAATACTTTGACAGGTACATGGGTATCCCAATGTTGTGGTGTATCTTGTAGACCAGGCCCATTGCAAGTTGCCGTACTCTGTCCTCAACCCTGAGCCATCCGACCCTAGCAAAATGAGCAGGGGTTAGATGGGTTGTATGTTTAAGGCCAAGAAGTAGCCTTACTAGTTTCTGGAGCCTTATTTTTAAGGCCTTAGTGTTGTTGTGATACCATGAGGAGCATGCATAGTCGGAATGACCTTTGAAGAGGGCCCCTGTAAGAATCTTCAAGGTATTCTTACTGACTAGAGAGGAAATCCTATACAAAAAAACGTGTTTTTTGGTTGACCTTTTTGACCCAAGGCCTGACCTTTGGTGTTGTTGTTGTTGTTGTTGTTGTCAAGTTTTTGAGGGCACAAAGGCCAAATGCCAGGGCAGGAAGGCCATCAAATAAAACAATGATTTGTAAGTCCATGGATATAATAAATTTAACTTGAAGGTTAAGGATGATTTAATTTATATATATTACAAGAATAGTACAACTATCAGTGAAATATAACCCATTTATTTCACAAAATAACATACAGATTACCATATTGGTCTCAATATTTGTCACATTCAGCCCTGGACTTCACTGAACAACGTATGGGTCACATGAATGAGCATTCACAGATTAGAGATTTTGGGCCCTATTCTGGGTGAACCTGGAACAAACCGCTAATTACGGAGTGCGGACTAGGCAAGAGGCGTTGCCCCGCAAAATTTGGTATTCTGTGGTACTCCCCCGTCCCGCAAAACACCTGCGCTCCCCGTTACATTATGCATAGGTGTGGTTTGGGCGTTACAATGATAAAACCAATCACCGTGCCAGAAGCCATTGCCTTTAAGAGAAGACTGCGCTAGCCGTCATCCCCGATCCAATATATGCTCTAGCCTATCTCCCCCTCTGCACTGTTGCCTGGTCTGATTATTATACGCCACATTGGGCTTGTTTTCCTTCTTTTTTATTTTATTTATCCAAATACATTTTTATATTCATTTGTAGCCTATTGTGTTAACATTAAGCGTGTCATATTAGTCAGATCCGGAAAAGTATTATGAAACTTAAAGCCATTTAAAATATTTATACTATTGGTACACACCGGCTGCTCCCAAATAATTAATTACATCATGTTGCCACAACGTTATTGCCAAAGCTATTTTCTGATAATATTGAGGCGGCCATATTGGATTTCCAGCAGCAAGGTGACCGGGTTGTCCATATAGGTTGTGATCCTACTGGGTCATAGATATTATTTCTGGTGGCCAATGGCAGGGCAAATGCAGCATACCCCCCTTTGCCCCCTGGGTATAAGTTTTTACTCTACTGGATGTCGGCCATCTTGAATTTCGGAGTCAAAACAAAGTTTTACAATTAAAATTGTGTCAGATTTGGAATCCTCATGGTTGACTTGTATGGAAAAGTGCCTTCATACATGATTCTAGGTCATCCAGATCAAAAGTTAATTTTTAGAGATGGCACCGGGCGCCATTTTGAATTTGGCTGTCTAGCAAAAAATGCCAGGATTTTTGGGAGGGACCTGGGGGCTAAATCTTTTCTAAAGGGTCCATAGAGGTCAAATCAATCGTCAAACCATCCTTGCCAAAGGATGGTCACGGAACCTCCATTTGTGACTCTACTACATGCACAATGGTATTTCAGCTCCTGTGCTATGGTATCGCCACCACTCAGTTTAGTCAATAGTTTGCCATCATGTAGTGTCTGGGCACATTCATGTAGTCTGTCATTCAGGTTCATTGTCATTACCTGTCTTAGGTCAGATTCAGGGGATATTTTATCACAAAATACGCAATCCAGACTATCATGACTGGTTCTACGGCGGTTTGTGTGGCCTTCATCTATTTCACTACTTTGAGCATCTGACTGTCGCTTCCTCGCACAATCTAATTTGGTGTTGTTGAACATTATTCGACAACTTGTGTGATACTTGGCCTGGTTTCTTCTCAAAGTAGCTTCTATGCCACCACCTTCATCCAGCCTTGCTGGGTTCAGGATCATTGGCATTTGATTCATCTCATGAAAGAGTGGAACATTGGTGGCAAGCATGGTGTAGCCATCATGTTGAGGAACATGATGGGTTGGTGGTGATACTAGGTAATCATTATTTTTGTCTATCTGACAAAGACAACATTTATTCCAATCAGTTTGCCTGTTGGCTAACATTGGATTTGCGTTTGCCATTTTTTGGTGGATTGATTTCTGATTAAGGCCGAGGGTCTATCCTTTTACCAACTTAATCAAAGTGATACTGCACATTCAGGTATGGGATACGACTAGGTTCGGGTGACCTACACCTAGCCCGATCATTCATCCAGTGCCATTTAAGTCCTGTGTGATCTGTGTATCTATGCACTGGATACCTGCGCTCCCAGAGTCCCCGTTCACAATCCCTTTGAAGAGTGAAAGCACATGTGCAAAACTTAATATAGCGTGTCCATGGTGAAGATAGGATTGATAAGAAGAAAGATAGGACGCCCAGAGGATTAAGTTTAGACAATGTAGAACGTTTTTTATCCACATTTTATGGCAGATTATACAGTACATGTTACTCACTATTTACCTTGTCGGTTTGCAAATTTAAAATATACAGAGAATATATTTTAAAGTCATATTTATTCAAGGAAGATCTAGGTTTGGGAGAGGTAGGACGGCACACACGCATGGGTGAACCTCACTGTGTTGAATCCCAGTGCTCACCCAGGCACTTTTGTCTTTTGTGCATGAGACTGTTTATCCCGGAAGAGTTTTAAATACAAGTACAATGTTCAAGTTAACAAGCTTGAGCTTGTAGATCTGCTCTTTTCAAAATAATTTAGAACAGTGTTACTCTAGTTGGCATCAACACGATCAATAATACAGCCAATGCAAATGCCTTGATGTGCAACTTCAGATAAATGCTTATTGCTTGAATGAATAAATCTTGAAATTGCAGTTGTGTACCAGTGGTTCCCAGTAGTAGCAGTCGGCTGGTTCTCCCTAGGTGCCCGTAGGCAGCAGCATTGGTACACTTTCATCTATAAGGCAATCTTGGGTGGAATTCTCCCCACTTATATCTCCTCAAAATTCAAGGTGGTAAAAAATGACCTCAATCTCAGATCTAATGCATGGATACTTTGTGTAATACCGGATTTTTCATCTGAGGTGGGCAAAAAATGCCTTGCTTTTCATGGTCCATGGGCTTGGAACGACCTCCAATAGAGTTTGAAACTTGCCACACTTATCTCTGTGCGAAGGTTTAAAAGTTTCATTGTTGAGAAACTTGCTCATTCCTGTAATTGTTTGGATGTCTAAAAAATGAGAAACTATGTCATTGTACATGTGGGTAAAATTCTATGAATTGCTACATGTAATAATTGGATTAATTTCCTGGTAGGTTACTTGGTTTGGTTGAGCTGAGTAAAAAAAAAAAAAAAAAATAGTTTCACTAGGAGATTTGTTTTTAAGGTTCCTGTGAGTCATGGATGTATTAATATTACTGTTGTACTGATTTGTATTGTTTGTTTTAGCAGTGATGTGAAATTTTTAATCTGCCCCTTGGCCAGTTCCCACTTGTAAAAGAGACTCTGTCTCAACGTGTTTTACTGGTTAAATAAAGGTTAAATAAAAAATAAATAAAAAAGTTGTCAAACAAATCATAGTTGTCAGGGGGGCACGGTGGCACAGGTGCAGTCGGTAGCGTTGTCGCCTCACAGCTAGAAGGTCCTGGGTTTGATTACCGCCGGGGACGCTGAGGGCGAGTCTTCTCCTCATCAGCGCCCATACCCTAGGTGGGGTTGGCGGGGAACTGTATTTAGGCCTGTATTTTGTGTCTAGGTGGGGTACTCTGTGGAGTATGCATATTCTCCCCGTGTCTCCTAGGGTAGTTAATACCCGCACAAAAACATGCAGTAGTCCTGGTCGCTATGCCGCCTCCCCCATGACAGCCGGGGCGCCTGATGGAGGGGAAGGGAACTGGTTGGAATAACGTGTTCCTTCCACGCGCTACGTCCTACCGGGGAAACTCCCCCCTTTCTAGACAAAAAAGTTAGTTGGCTCTCATGCATTGAAGGAGGCATGAGCTCGGCCCTGGGCTCCCTAGGCTAGAGGGGGGAGTGTAGCGCCCAGGATCACTTAGAAAAGGGTTAAAAATGTTATAGAAAAAAAATCATAGTTGTCAGATGACAAGGTGGCGTCATGGGCTCAAACAGCAGACATGGATGATAGCAAGATAGCAAGGTGGGCATGTAAAGCTTTTTTAGGTTGATCAGGTTGGCCACGACCGCTATTACCCCTCAGTTTGGCCGGATTGTTTCTGTCAATATGGTTTTTAGACATCAGTGTCAGAGTTTGAGATTCAAAGTTGTTATTGGACAACATCAAGTGAAATAATCTCCATGAGGCCCATTTGAAAAAAATGTGGGGTGGAGGTTCTTGCTTGGCTTCTGGGAGGTGCGTGCAAAGTCTCATGCCGATTGGTCCAGCGGTACCTGAGATTAGCTGTTCAAAGACAGATGTGTCTCTCAGAAGGTACAGTATGCCAAATAATGCTTAATGCTTAATATTACTCAACAAGATAAGGATTGCAACGTATGTTAGAGCTGTTTACAAAGTCATGATTTAGGTCACATACTTAGGTTTAACATTTTAAATATATTAATTCATCATCAAGGGAGGAGAAAATAAATGTCAGCAGTTGGTTACTGTGGGTGTGTTTTTCTCAACTTTTCTAAGTAAAGCGAGAAGCTTCTGGAACCTAAGCTGACCACAATGTCAGGGAGGGTACATAGAGTCACTTTGGTCTCTTCGCTTTGTCTATTCTAATTACACAAAGGTGTTAAACCCACCCTGTTCAAGTAAAGCACCCGCCTTTCACACATACATCATGTCAACATGTTTACAGCAAACGGCTAACTTTCCAACCACAAATGCTTGCAAGTGTTGACGTTCCATATACTTCTACATCTGAGTCGCAATGTTATGAGGGCTGCTAACTTTTCAGAAAACCTTTTAGTGGGATTTGATCGTATGAGCGTGAGCATATGCTACCATTCCAAATTTTGGAAAATTGAAAAAAAACTAGAAATGTGCACTGCTCGGAGCACAGAAGTCAATCAGCCAATCGGAATGGAATATGAAACATCGGACCAGGCCTGGAATTTCGTCATTTTAGGGCCAAGGCTTTGATTGATTGATTGATTGATTGATTGATTGATTGAATACTTTATTTAGAAAGACATGGAAAAAGCACATGGAAGTACAGTTTACAATACAATGGATCGCCCATAAAAGCCAACGGCTTGTTTCAAATGAGATCCCCACGTACTCAAATCATGGTGACATTAAAAAACAGACAGATATACACTACTCTGCAGAACATCATACAAATAGCTTGAAATGTCAAGGTATGAAAAACAAACAAAAAATATGTACAGTAAACAGTGAACAAAAGATATGTACAGTAAACAGTTCGAGGGGGTAGGGGGGGAGTTAGGTTAAGACTTTGACAGGGGCCACTTTGGAATTGCAGCCTCCTGAAGGTATAGATAGGGCAGTTTTGAAAGTGAGTAGGGGTTTACACTCCTTCACTCCTTTTGGTAGGGCATTCCACATTTTTGTTGTATAGCATGAGAACGAGTTCAATCCCTTGTTTGTGCCAAATCTGGGTTCGACATGATCTGTGGAGCTGCCTTTGGTGTTGTGATTGTGGACTTCATTTACGTTTTTGAAATACTTTGACAGGTACATGGGTATCCCAATGTTGTGGTGTATCTTGTAGACCAGGCCCATTGCAAGTTGCCGTACTCTGTCCTCAACCCTGAGCCATCCGACCCTAGCAAAATGAGCAGGGGTTAGATGGGTTGTATGTTTAAGGCCAAGAAGTAGCCTTACTAGTTTCTGGAGCCTTATTTTTAAGGCCTTAGTGGTGTTGTGATACCATGAGGAGCATGCATAGTCGGAATGACCTTTGAAGAGGGCCCCTGTAAGAATCTTCAAGGTATTCTTACTGACTAGAGAGGAAATCCTATACAAAAAAACGTGTTTTTTGGTTGACCTTTTTGACCCAAGGCCTGACCTTTGGTGTTGTTGTTGTTGTTGTTGTTGTCAAGTTTTTGAGGGCACAAAGGCCAAATGCCAGGGCAGGAAGGCCATCAAATAAAACAATGATTTGTAAGTCCATGGATATAATAAATTTAACTTGAAGGTTAAGGATGATTTAATTTATATATATTACAAGAATAGTACAACTATCAGTGAAATATAACCCATTTATTTCACAAAATAACATACAGATTACCATATTGGTCTCAATATTTGTCACATTCAGCCCTGGACTTCACTGAACAACGTATGGGTCACATGAATGAGCATTCACAGATTAGAGATTTTGGGCCCTATTCTGGGTGAACCTGGAACAAACCGCTAATTACGGAGTGCGGACTAGGCAAGAGGCGTTGCCCCGCAAAATTTGGTATTCTGTGGTACTCCCCCGTCCCGCAAAACACCTGCGCTCCCCGTTACATTATGCATAGGTGTGGTTTGGGCGTTACAATGATAAAAACAATCACCGTGCCAGAAGCCATTGCCTTTAAGAGAAGACTGCGCTAGCCGTCATCCCCGATCCAATATATGCTCTAGCCTATCTCCCCCTCTGCACTGTTGCCTGGTCTGATTATTATACGCCACATTGGGCTTGTTTTCCTTCTTTTTTATTTTATTTATCCAAATACATTTTTATATTAATTTGTAGCCTATTGTGTTAACATTAAGCGTGTCATATTAGTCAGATCCGGAATAGTATTATGAAACTTAAAGCCATTTAAAATATTTATACTATTGGTACACACCGGCTGCTCCCAAATAATTAATTACATCATGTTGCCACAACGCTCTTACAGGCACCCATGGACCTCCAGCTGGTCGACCACAGGGCTGCGGTGGTACACTGACATACAGTAGCACATGGGTATAATAAATGGGACAGTTTTAGGAAAGGTCTATATGTACTCACTTTGGCTGTTATTGTTCTATTTCCACCATTCTAATGGATTCCAGGGGTGTGTAAACAGGGATGTGAAGTTGCTCCATAGTTTCCTCTGAAGTGACGCAGTTAAAGTTAACTTATACATCCATATTGTCCCCGTTATCTTTCATCATCCACCTTTGTTCAGTAATCCCGAACAGAGCTACACTTTAAGTTTACATCAATCATAGCCTCTCAAACCCAGACACATTGCTGCGAACCGCGGTTTGGGTGGGTTCGGGTCAATCAAATATAATTATTAATTAATATCGGATAAACCGCGGGTGAAATATTGCTGTAAATAAATTAATGACATCTAATAGCCTATATCTATCCATAAAATAGCTAAATCTCTGCGTGCTTGTGTCTGTGTGAGTGTGTAGAGCAGTGTGCGATGCGATGACAAAATGCATTCATTTAGCCTATGGAATGTCGGTGCGTCTTTTTTCTTTTTTTTAAACCGTGCTATAGCAGTGTGCTCTGTATGTTGGATGCCGCAAGTATGTTGGATGCAGTGGTGGAAAAAGTACTCAAATTCTTTACTTAAGTAAAAGTACCGATACTGCAATATAGAAATACTCTGTTACAAGTAAAAGTCCAGAATTCAAAATTTACTTGAGTAAAAGTACAAAAGTATTGGCATCAAAATGTACTTAAAGTATCAAAAGTACTAAAATATTTGAAAATAGCAGATCTACAAGCTCTCAACGCGTCGCGATGCGACCATTGAGAGCTTGTAGATCGGCTATTTTCAAATAGCCTATGTATAAAATAGGGCTAAAGTGGTTAATGTATGTTTCATAATATAATCATTTATATTTGAAAAGTAACTAGTAACTAATGTTTTCAAATAAATGTAGTGGAGTAAAAGTACAATATTTGCCTCTGAGATGTAGTGGAGTAGGCCTAGAAGTAAAAGTATTGGAAATTGGAAATTCTCAAGTAAAGTATAAATACCTCAAAATTGTACTTAAGTACAGTACTTAATTAAATGTACTTAGTTACTTTCCACCACTGGTTGGATGCCTGTATGTTCGATGCCGCACAGAATGTTCAGCGCAGCACCGGTTTAAAAAAAAGAAAAAAGACGCACTGACATTTCCATAGGCGAAATCAATGCATTTTGTGCTCGCATCGCACAACTAATATTAAAACTAACGGGAATACCAGAAAAACGGGAAAAACGGTTAGTGCGGATGCAGATTTTTAAATTGGATAATATAGTTATTGCGGTTGGATAACGGGCGGATAATTAATTTGTACATTTGGATTCGGGTGACGTGAGAGGCCACCCGCGCATCTCTACTACCTACCCAAAATAACAGACATACAAGCTATCAACACGCTGCGTCATGTCGTGTCAACAGCTTACAGATCTGTTATTTTGGACAGCGTATAACAATGAGGCGCGCACGCGCCACGGAGTAGCCTAACACTCAACCAAAAATATTACATTACGTGGTCAACAACATAGACATGTAACTTGCTTGGAGCTTTTAATGCAGTGGTTCTCAACCTGTGGGTCGACACCACAATGGAGCACCCAACGCCTGGTGAGCTTGTAGATCTGCTATTTTCACAATATTTATCTGTGGAACCGAGTCAAACAAAATGGGGGGGTCCCCAGTTCAAATATGGTTATTTTGGGGGGTCGATGGCCTGAAAAGATTGAGAACCTTTAACAGTAAACATGAACGTAGCGTTTACGTGGGGAATATAATAATAATATAATATATATAATATATAATATAATATTCACCCGCAGCATGGGTTTAACGACACAGCAGCCAAAATGAAAATCACACTAGATGATCCGATCATCTTATAACAAATGTAAGTGCTTAAGATTTTAGCCCAAACCCAACGGGACCCGACCCGGCCCGTCGGCACCGGCTGGGCCGGGTCGACGTTTTTTTAAATACTATTCTTACACAGCTGCAAAGCAGCTAATAATCACCATAGCGCAAAAGTAGGTCAAATCAACCAATCAGCAAGCTGTTTTCTGTCACTGAGCAGCACTCTTTAAAGTTTAAACCGCAACATGACATATAGAATGGATCTTCAGACAAATTGGATTATTTCTTCAAATGACAAGAGCGGGCAGTACGAGGTAACATTGAATGTGATTTATCCATGCAACTCTTTCTCATCAAACAAAGTAATCCAAACTGTTTTGTACTGCTTATTTTGCTTGCTAAAAGCATGATTTTATTAAGATGACAGCAATATGGAAAAAACGAAAAAATCTCAATTAAAAGTATATTTCGTATAATAACCGAATATCATTCTTAAAATGGTTATGGGGCAGTGTATATATTTATATAGCCCTATTTGCTCCAAGCTATTTTTTAAATAAAATATAGACCGTTGGAATGGTGGACCGTTGGAATAGGGTGGAATGAGTCCTGTTCTTAACAAATTACCAAGATTTAATGTGAAAAAAGGCTGCAGCAATTAAGCTTCTTTAGAAAAATGACTGACGGGCTGGGCTGGGTCTAATTTGTCAATTATTAGTCGAGCCGGGCTAAAATATTTAGGGGATATGAAAGCTCTAGTTAGTAGTTTGAAGTGCTCATGTGGCCTTAGTTGCTTCTTTTTGTTTTCATAGACCTGCGGTTGCTTATTTCTCGCCAAGGCTACATGGCAACATGGCTCAATGTCCAACGCACAAAGCCATTGCAGTGTCTGTGTGCACTTGGCGGGTGGTTTGAGAAACGGGCGGGTGCTTTTAGAATCCACTATCCCCCCTCCCCAAGCCGTACCCATGTGTGGGTTGAGAATGGCAATGTGGGGGATATAGCAACAACACGCCCACGGGCACACCTCCACGCGCAACTAACGGCGTCGGCATAATAGGGGACGGGTAGCGCAGGTGCTAGCAGGTGCTAGAATAACATATTGGGGCTGCGCAGCTCAATTCTCCCTATTTAACGATAGTTAGGGGCGGGCAGATGGACCCAGAATAGGGGCCTTTAAGTATTTTCCCCACAGGTTATTTTCATTAAAATGAAATGTGATTGGACTTTAGATTTTTCACTATTTAAAATATATGATTTCTTAATGATCAATAATTATAGCTTGTAGATTGGCTATTTTCACTATTTTAAATTGTTTTAAAATAATAATTTAAAAAAGGTTTCTTGACAAATACCTTACAGGTGAAAGCATGGTCACAAAGGTAGTCAAAAGAGTAAACCAGAGAACCAGATTTATGGCCAGAGTTTCCTCTTTTGTCAACCCTCAGGCACTCAGAACCCTCTCAGGGGCCCTGATTCAGCCCCTTTTTGACTATGCTTGCACCTCCTGGTACACCAACACCTCAGTGTCCCTGAAGACTAAGCTTCAAACCTCCCAAAACAAACTGATTCGGCTACTCCTCGGTCTGGGGCCCATAACTAAAAATGGGATTGGTCTTCAAAATTGTAAATGCAAATTTGCCCGATATGCCCCCTATTCCCGCATATCTGAGTAAATACATCCAAAAAGTTAGCGACACCCACAGTCACAAAACTAGAGGGAGCGTTAACAACGATCTGGTACCACCCACCCACAAAACAAACATGGGCAAATTGTCCTTCTACAGCACTGCCACCCAGGTTTGGAATAGTCTAACCCCATCCCTCTAACCCCATCCCTCTGCACTGGCTCCCCGTAGCAGCTCGCATTCAGTTTAAAACCCTGGTGCTAGCCTATAGAGCAGTGAAAGGAACAGCTCCTTCTTACCTCCGGGTTTTGGTCAATGCCCACACCCCTGCCCGACCACTCCGGTCTGCCACCTCGGGGCGGCTGACTCCCTCGCCACTCAACGGTCCTTCTGGTCGATCGACACGATCACGACTTTTTTCTGTTCTGGCCCCACAGTGGTGGAATGAACTTCCCACTGATGTCAGGACAGCAGAGTCACTGCCCATCTTTCCCCGCAGGCTGAAAACCCACCTCTTCAGGAAACACTATCCTTCCTCTTTGCCTGGCCTACTTGTTGTTAACTAGTTGTACGAACTCTTGTTTTATTTTTGTATTGTTTTATTGGATCTTGTTTAGTCAATACACTTATTTGTTTTAGCTCGTGCTCATTTGATTTTGCCATTTTTGTCTCATCTGTTTAAGAAAGTAGGTAGCTGATATATTGCACTTTTACCTTAGCGCTAGGTATACTCTTGGTTGCTTGTTTTTGCAGGAAATGTACTTAAAACTTCTGGTGATTAGTAGTTTTCGTTCCCTACCTATGTTGAATACACTTATTGTAAGTCGCTTTGGATAAAAGCGTCTGCTAAATGACTGTAATGTAATGTAATGTAATCCCTCAAAAAGTGCAGTTCGCTGGGCTCTTTAAAAACAGCCCTGAAAATTCACCTTTCAGGAGGCCAAGAAAGGAGGTACTGTAGTACTATTTTCCCGTTAGACAGACGACCCCCCCCCCCCTGTTCTTGTACATAGTCTTTTATTAAGGGTTCGAGGCCTATCAGGCTCGAAGCCTTATTGCATCTCTACACTTTCGCTATTATTATTCTTCTTCCGCCACTTTTTGCAGTTATTTTTTTTTTTTTTTTATATACTTTATTTTTTCATACGGGCACCACAGTGAGTAGTCGTATGACTACCAAGACAACACAAATTACAACAATTGGGACAGAAAAAAAAACTGCAACAAATAAGGCACCAAACTAACACAAAATAGACATCATTAACAGGAGAAGGAATAAAAAAAATAATTATAAAAACAAGGTACCGAGGCACATAGAAACTAACCCATGTTCAAGTTCATATTCTTTACCACTCTTTTTCTCCTGCTAAAAAGATCAGAGCAAAAACGATCATTAATTAAGTTAGTCCTTCATCAAGTGCCTGATAGTAAATCAGTACCATGTTAAAAGTGCTCCCCCCATTTGGTTGTTGACTCTTCCTTTTATATTTCCAATGGTATTCTATATGTTTTTAGTTAGGCTGAGGTGCTAAGTTCTCATAGTTTACATTATAGTCACCCCCCCCCCCCCCCCCCCCCCCCCCGTCCACACCCACATTTTCCATGTAGCGCTCCCATTTAGCCCACAGGGTACAACTTTTACTAAGATTTCCTCTGATTTTATATATTAACTGCTCCATTACTTTTATTGTTCCATTAGTTCCCTCCATTTCTGTACACTAAGGCTTAGTTTCTGAAGCCAGTTTTTAGCGGCGCTAGCCGCTCTATACCTTTAGGTATAGAGCGGATATTAGCCCTCTATGCCTGGCTTTTGCGTCAACGTTCTGATTGGTCAGGTGCGCCAACGTTCTGATTGGTCAGGTGCGTCAACGTTCTGATTGGTCAGGTGCGTCAACGTTCTGATTGGTCAGGTGCGCCAAAGTTGTGATTGGTCACTATTCATGACATCACTATGATGTCATGAATATAGAATTCGATGTCTATATAAACGATGACAATGACTTCATCTTATTATTCATTTGGCTAAAGTCTCCGTCTAGGTAAGTTATTTAAAGTTAATATGACGAATAGAAAGAGAAAGATACAAGAACAGATGAAGGGTGAATGTATATCCGTTATGACAGAATGGTTTGATAGAGACGATCGAGAATCCAAGAGTCCGTTAAGGTTCTGATTGGTCAGGCCCGTCAAGGTTCTGATTGGTCAGGCCCGTCAAGGTTCTGATTGGTCAGGCCCGTCAAGGTTCGGATTGGTCAGGCCCGTCAAGGTTGTGATTTGTCAGGCAAGGGGACTATTCATGACATCACTATGATGTCAAGGTTTATTTTTTATTTCCTCATGTTTTTTTTTGTATATATTTTTATTTGGCTAAAGTCTCCTTCTAGGTAAGTTATTTAAAGTTAGATCCTCAATTTAACTTTATCTGTCGTCGACGCTCTGATTGGTCAGACCCGTCAACAAAGTGATTGGTCAAGCTTCACATGACACATGGCTATAAACACATTATAAACACATATCGATGACATAATGTATTCAAAGGCGCCGCTACCTTCACACAGGGTGTGATTTTTAGTTATAAGTTTGAGGGCCGTTAGTCTTAATATTTTAATAAGGTACTTGTCTTCAGTTCTGTCTATCCCCTTTGGTATTTTACCCAACAGGATAAATTCATGACTGATAGTTACCTTAATTTTCAGAACTCGTGTTATTTCCGTACCAATATTGTCCCAGTACCTTTTCAAGACAGGACAAAACCAGAAGATGTGACTGTAGTTGGCATGGTTTTCTCCACAGTCTCTCCAACATTTTGGTGTTGCTGATTTTTTTAATTTTGCTAATTGCACTGGTGTAAGAAAGTATCTCATTTGGCATTTCCATGCATATTTTCGCCAAAACTGAGATGCTGTTGTCTTGTGTAAGGATATGCTTATATTTCCCCATTCAATTTCAGACAAGGTTACATCTAGTTCTTCTTGCCATCTTATTTTTTCTCTCAATTCTTCTGGTTTGTTCTGCCTATCCAAGATGTTATATAAAGCCGAGATTTGGTGCTTGACACTCACACACTTATAATTTTTAACCAGGAACTGTGTCATGGGATGAAAATCTGTAATACTTTTATTCTGTCTGGTGCTTTTCTCGATATAGCTTCTAACTTGCAAATATCTAAACAAAATGAGAGTGTGGTCGATCGCAGTCTCTTTTAAGTGACTCGAAACTTATAATTCCTTTATGATCTATAAATTGCCCAAATATCCTCAATCCCTTTTGATTCCAAGTCTTGAAAGTACGGTCATCTTTATTTGGAGCGAAGTCAGGATCTTCCTTTATTTCTCTTAGTAGCAGCATTTCATTATGAATCTTAAGGTCATTCCTGACTCTGCATGTCCCAAACTGTAAGTGTATTTCTAAGCCATATGTTTTCTATATTTTGTTTTGGGATTTTTGTAAGGAGAGGGAGGAGCTTCTCCATATCTTTACATTCAGCTAGTTCTATAGACCTCCATTTCACCTGTATCTCCTCATTTAGCCATGTTTGTATTGTCTGTATTTGGGCTGCATAGTAATAATTCTGCAAGCTAGGGAGAGCCAGCCCCCCCTTCCTTTTTGCTAATTTTAGTGTTTACATCTTGACCCTTGGTTTTTTACTATCCCAGATAAATTTAAGGAGCATTCGGTCCCAGCTCTTGAAAACAGTTGGGCTCACATACAGAGGAAGTGCATTAAACAGAAATAGAAATCTAGGAAGTACATTCATTCTTATAGTATCGATCCTTCCCATTAGTGACAAAGGGACTAAGCTCCATCTGTTCAAGTCTTGTTTTATTTTAGTTTCTAATTTTTCGTAGTTAAATTTATAAAAAAGATGCATGTTCCTAGGTACTTCTATTCCAAGATATTTAACTTTTTCTCTGTCCCATTTCCATGGGTATTCCTTTTTAAACTCTGCGGGTACAGGTGCTCCCAAACTGATTTTTTGCAGTTCTGGCCCAACCGTGCATACGCTTTTTACGAAACTCGGCAATATGGTAGAGGGCTATGCCAAAGGGCCAAGGCCCGAAACTCACAACCATAGACCATATTCACACGGCGGCCATGTTTCTATGAAGTCAATGAAAGTAGCCACCCCGGGTGGCGGCACTTTCAATGTTAAATTCCAATATGGCCGCCGTGTGAATATGGTCTATTGGCCAAAGGGTGTCACTATAGCACTCAATTGTAAATGCCAACTTTGAACAGGTACAACTCATGCCCTGTTTGACCTACAGCCATGAAACTTCGATACACACATGCGTCCCCTCATGCCACTCTGACCTCTGACCTTTAGATCTCCCACCATTTTGAATTATATGAAAAACAGTAAAAATCTATCTCCTCCTGGGATCTTTGAGCAATCTGCATGAAACATTTTACGCATGAGCTTTGGACCTATGCCGACAAACTGGGGAAGCGGATTTTCCATAAGTTTCTTTCTTCTGATAGCCTAAACTTTGAATTTGTTTGCAGTTATTAATTCCTGTTGCTTGCTGGATATTAAGACTCATCATTTTGGGATTTTGCTGTATTTTGGCACATTTATTCATCTATATTTTGCTGTTGATCAAACGGCGGGTTTTGTACTGTGATTTCGTGTGCGCGCATGCGCTGCCACTGACAATCAATGAGACAGACAGCTGTTATGCAGTTCACTTGTTCTACTGGGTAGTTCTAGTAAAATGGCAGTTCCAACGTTCTAAAAGTGTAGGGTAACTTAATGATGATAAAAAAACATTGGGGCACATCAATCCGTAATACTCTGTCTCTCTCTCTCTCTCTCTCTCTCTCTCTCTCTCTCTCTCTCTCTCTCTCTCTCTCTCTCTCTCTCTCTCTCTTTCTCTCTCTCTCTCTCTCTCTCTCTGAAGAATTTAGAATCTCAACCAGACAACTAGCGCTGAGGAGAAGCGGTGAAATCAGCTGGGCAGTTCAGGCGGGGGGCAGCAAGGCAACTGTGGCCATAGAGCAGATAATTTTTCGAGGGGCACACGGCCAAAGAGAGGGGCAAAGAGGGCCATGGCCGTGCCCTGCATCGGACTGATACATCTTAATCACATGCCCCCAGAGATAATGTGTACCAATTTGTGTGAGTTTTGGACAAAATCTGTAGGAGCAAAACTGGAGTAAAAACCCCCAGTAAAAATATCCCGCCATCAGCCATCCGGCCTGGCAGATGTCAACATGCAACGATGTCAACAAGACCACAAACTGGATCTGATTAAATAACCCAAAATAATCATAACAGACAACCTGGCAATTACATTACATTACAGTCATTTAGCTTTTATCCAAAGCAACTTACAATAAGTGCATTCAACATAGGTAGGGAACGAAAACTGCTAGTCACCAGAAGTCACAAGTGCATTTTCTGCAAAAACAAGCAACCAAGAGTATACCTAGCGCTAAGGTAAAAGTGCAATATATCAGCTACCTATTTCCTTAAACAGATGAGACAAATAGCAAAATCAAATGAGCAGGAGCTAAAACAAATAAGTGTATCGACTAAACAAGATCCAATAAAACAATACAACAATAAAACAAGCGTTCATATAACTAGTTAACAACAAGTAGGCAAGGCAGAGAGGAAGGGTAGTGTTTCCTGAAGAGGTGGGTTTTCAGCCTGCGGCGAAAGATGGGCAGTGACTCTGCTGTCCTGACATCAGTGAGAAGTTCATTCCACCACTGTGGGGCCAAAACAGAAAAAAGTTGTGACCGTGTGGATCGGCCAGAAGGACCCTTGAGTGACGAGGCAATCAGTCTCCCCGAGGTGGCAGACCAAAGTGGTCGGGCAGGGGTGTAGGCATCGACCATAGCCCGGAGTTAAGAAGGAGCTGTTCCTTTCACTGCCCTATAGGCTAGCACCAGGGTTTTAAACTGGATGCAAGCCGCTACGGGGAGCCAGTGTAGAGAACGGAGAAGGATGGTTGTGTGGGAGAACTTGGGGCGGTTGAACACCAGACGAGCCGCAGCTTTCTGAACAAGCTCCAGAGGTCTGATGGCAGATGCCGGAGCACCAGCAAGGAGGGAGTTGCAGTAGTCCAGGCGGGAGATGACAAGAACCTGGATGAGCACTTGGGCTGCCTTTTCCGTGAGGAAGGGGCGAATCCTCCTGATGTTGTAGAGGAGGAATCTGCAGGACTGTGTCACTGATGCAATGTTTGCCGAGAACGACAGTTGATCGTCCAGGGTCACACCCAGATTCTTCGCAGTCCGAGTTGAGGTCACCACAGCATTATCAATGGTGATGGCCATGTCTCGGTACGGACAGCCCTTCCCCGGGAGGAACATCAGCTCGGTCTTGTCCAGGTTGAGCTTCAGGTGGTGCGTCGACATCCACTCCGAGATGTCAGCCAGACAAGCAGCAATGCGTGCCTCCGCTTGTGTGTCAGAGTGGGGGAATGAGAGGATCAGCTGGGTGTCATTGGCATAGCAGTGGTAGGAAAAGCCATGGGAGTGGATGACAGCACCAAGAGATGTAGTGTAGAGAGAGAAAAGAAGAGGACCCAGAACCGAGCCTTGGGGAACCCCAGTAGTGAGTCTGTGTGGTTCTGACACAGACCCTCTCAGCATCACCTGGTAGGAGCGACCCGTCAGGTAGGATGCAAACAGGGAGAGTGCAGAGCCTGAGACAGAGACACCCATCCCCTCAAGGGTGGAGAGGAGGATCTGATGGTTCACTGTGTTGAACGCTGCAGACAGGTCCAGGAGTATCAGGACGGAGGAGAGAGAGTTCGCTCTAGCGGCATGGAGCGACTCTGTCACTGCCAGGAGGGCAGTCTCGGTCGAGTGACCCACTTTGAACCCAGACTGGTGGGAGTCCAGGAGGTTGTGGGAAACCGGTCTGTAGTTCTTGATCTCAGAGGGGTCAAGTGTCGGTTTCTTCAGGAGGGGGGTGACTCTGGAAGTCTTGAAAGCAGAGGGAAAGTAGCCAGACGTCAGAGAGGTGTTAATAAGGTGGGTTAAGAAGGGAAGAAGTTCAGGTGCAGTGGACTGCAGCAGAGTGGATGGGACCGGGTCCAGGGAGCATGAGGTGGGGCGACTAGAGGTAACAAGGAAAAGGACCTTGTTAGGCAATACAATGAATAAGCATAGCAAAAATACTGATCAATATTTTGGGAAGCTGATTTTATAACCCAGATAGCAGAGGAATGTTGGGGGGTCATTAGCCTACCAACGCGGACCTGTGTTATATAAACTACTAGACCATACCCGGTGAAGGGCGCAGGCGAAAGTAGTTGCAAGCTTGGGGTTAATGCACGTCCTGTCGCGCGGTTTCTCCCCCGCACGCGTCCCGTCGTGCCGCCCCCCCTCTTCCCCCCCCGTGGGTCCCGTCGCAGCACCCCCCGCGGTCACCCCTCCCCACGGGCAACCCCCCCCCCCGTCGCGGAACCCCCCGGGTCCCGTCGCAAACACACACACACAAACACACACTCTCTCGTGCGAAACCTGGCAACGTGATCTCCTATTGTTTGACACATAAACGCTAATAAGAAGCTGAGATTTGATGAAATTGAAAAACGGGCTTCGCAGTTAAGTTCAGATGGTAATGGTCAATGGCTGTGTGCAAAATCAGAGCAATTGCGCCAGCCACTGAGGAGAACCGGGTAGCTTCACCATGAGACGACTACACCATGAGACGACTACAGAGACGACTACAGACAGAGGTTAGTCAAATTATAGGAGGATTGCTAGTCCATACCCCGGCACGCACGCACACAATGTATACGTTTGAGTCATATGTTATGAGGGATGCTAACTTTTCAGAAAACTTTTTAGTGAGATTTGATCGGATGAGCGTGAGCGTATGCCACCATTCCCAATTTTGGGAATTCCCAAGAATTAGAAAAGTGCACTCACACAAAAGTGAAGAAAACTGCTTCTTTTTCTTTTTCGCTCCGCAGTGACACACACACACACACACACACACACACACACACACACACACACACACACACACACACACAGCAGACTAGAGGCCGCAAACATGGTCACAACTTTGAACCGTTGAGCCAGTTCTATATATTCTACTGACATTAATTATCTCTTCATTGATTGAGAGTTCACAGAGATGCTAATAAACAACTTACATTTAGGAAAAGTGAAATAATCAGCTCCTCACTCCTTGCAGTATTACCATACCATAACCATACCTATATTAAATTGTTTATAGGGTCAATATAAGTAAATAAATATATGATAACCTTTCCACAGGAGCAGCTTTTTCATAGTTATCACACATTTTGTTATTTTCCCCATACTGTATGACAGGTGAAAAAAATGACAACATTTTAAAAATAGTTATCATAATGAAACTTCCCCAGTTGATTACTTACATGAAGACAATGATTTATCGTATTACAAGTTTTCTGAAATTGTATATTTAAATATGCAAATTGGGCATTAGGAAAATATGCCCGAATTTGCATAACTTTCCAAAATCAACATTGGAACATTGGACAAAGCCAGAGTCAACATTCTTATTTCATTTTGTTAAGATGTTGGAGTCAAAGGTTTTTAACGAGGGAATATTCAATATCTGGCTCAATTTTGGGGCTCTGGCTCATGGACTAAATGCCAAATTTGCATATTTAAATATACAATTTCAGAAAACTTGTAATACGATAAATTATTGTCTTCATGTAAGTAATCAACTGGGGAAGTTTCATTATGATAACTATTTTTAAAATCTTGTCATGTTTTTCACCTGTCATGTACGTATGGGGAAAATAACAAAATGTGTGATAAATATGAAAAGCTGCTCCTGTGGAAAGGTTATCATATATTTATTTACTTATATTGACCCTATAAACAATTTAATATATGGTTTTGCCCACTCTTTCGATAATCATTGCTCAATTTTGGGGCTCTAGCTGGCTCATGGACTAAATGGATGAGGTCAGATACAAAGAACAGAGAGTTTTCTTCATATTATATACATAATAAATGATAATTTATGTGTAGTGTGTAGCGTGCATGCGTGCATAGGTCCCGCACACACACACACACACACACACACACACACACACACACACACACACACACACACACACACACACACACACACACACACACACACTTGCCCACATGTGTCGTATCAGTCTTATAATTATACATAGTTTAAGGCTGTTAACTTGCTAAAGATGAGAAGTGCACAGAGCCTCTTTGTGACTAATATAAGTAACATAATGGTACTTCCTCTTTCCATCTCTCCTAACACGTTACATGAGGCAAATTCACAATTTAACCCCTTGAGCCCCAGTACATTACATTACATTACAGTCATTTAGCAGACGCTTTTATCCAAAGCGACTTACAATAAGTGCATTCAACATAGGTAGGGAACGAAAACTGCTAGTCACCAGAAGTCTTAAGTGCATTTTCTGCAAAAACAAGCAACCAAGAGTATACCTAGCGCTACGGTAAAAGTGCAATATATCAGCTACCTATTTCCTTAAACAGATGAGACAAAATAGCCAAATCAAATGAGCAGGAGCTAAAACAAATAAGTGTATCAACTAAACAAGATCCAATAAAACAATACAACAAGCGTTCGTACAACTAGTTAACAACAAGTAGGCCAGGCAGAGAGGAAGGGTAGTGTTTTCTGAAGAGGTGGGTTTTCAGCCTGCGGCGAAAGATGGGCAGTATAGAGCGAAAACAGAAAAGGCATTAAGTCACTATTGTAGAGCCCTTAGGCTCAACAATGTATGGGATCTAAGTGGTCAAGTAAAAGTGAACAAAGCACACACATTACAAAATATAAAGTGCCAGGTGCTGGACATACTAGATGAGAACAATAGAACAATTAATTTACCACCAAGATGGTGGTAAAATAAAAACAACTTGGGATCAATCAACATATTCTTTCAATCAACCTTAAAATGTGCTACATGCCTGTGTTGGAAGAAGAAAGGAATTTACCCATTGACCTGACTGAAAATCCCTGGTATAACTGTACAGTTCTGACGATGAAAATAACTGGAAAATAGGTGCATTATAAATGATAAATACATGCATTCCATATTATAAATGCATGACAAATACAATAAGGTCCTGTCAAGTGTGCACTATGTAGAACGTTTTGCACCCCCATGTATACAGTGTGGTGCACATACATAGAAAGGCAGCATGTGGAGGCTTAAAGTGGCCTACAATGATGCCTTGAGGTTCCTGGATTGTGACAGTCAGCCCATCAGTCACAACACTACACTCACAAGGGACCCATAAAAATGTGACCGCGATCCATAAATGAGTCCCGAACCAGTGTTTGGGAAACAGTGCTCTTCTGTACTCCCTACACATCTAGTACTGTGTGGGTTCTTTACTGTACTCGTACTTCTGAAGAATTGAATACACAGACAGTACCACAATGGAAACAAGCCATCAGGGCTTTTTGTGTCATCCTTTTAAAATGATTGTATAACCTGTACTTTTTGCGAATTGTTAATAAAGTATTCAATCAATATCCAATCAATCACTCTATCACTCTCTCCCTGTTTCCTGTCATTTAAACTGTACCATCCAATAAAGGCAGAAAAAATAAAATCTTAATAAAAAAAAACAAAAAATACTATTCACAATTCACACGACCACACACTGAAGTAGCAGAACACCTCAGATCTTGATCTGATGGTTAATGTAGATGTATTGTACTGAGAAAGCACAACACATTACAAATGTTAACACACACACACACACAAATGTGTGTGTGAGTGTGAGTGTGAGTGTGTGTGTGTGTGTGTGTGTGTGTGTGTGTGTGTGTGTGTGTGTGTGTGTGTGTGTGTGTGTGTGTGTGTGTGTGTGTGTGCGTGAGTGCTTGTGTTTTCCCAGTCAGAATGTTATTAAGAAAATAAACCACTCCCTGATGAATACATAATGAGTAGAGCTGACATGTGACAACTACACAGATATAAGACAGTAAGGGTTGTTCAGTGAAGCTCAGGTTCAGACTGAAGACTAACTGGATCATATCAGTGTATGTTTATTGACAGCTACAGACATATCAGTATATGAGTCCTTACAGACAGATATGAATGAAGTAACCTTGATGTTCCTTCTGCTGTGGAGCTCAGGTACAGTATGACTTTATTTTATAACTGTTCTTAGACCACATTTTGTCCCACCTTTTAGTTGCATTTGGATCTTTGACTGGTACTCTCCATGTTTTCAACAGGCTCACAACTGACATCAGCAGTCTATGTGCGTTCCCCTGAAGAAGTGGTTGTTGGCAATGGAACCACAGACACAGGTGGGTAGAGTAGCCAAAAACTGTTCTCAATTGAAGGCCTTGTTTCTTTAAAATAATAATGGCTCAAGTAGAAGTAAAGCCACCCCAATAATTACTTGAGTAAGAGCATCTGAAAAGACTACTAAGTTACTTGATCTGATTTATTGTTTACATGAGCAGAAATGAAATGTGTAAAATATAAAATGATAAATGCTATCCACGGAAAATAAACAAAATATAAAATAGCCATGTTGTGCAAATTCAAATAACACAACTTTATTTGTATACCACCTTTCATGACATGAAATGCAGCTCAAAGTGCTTTACAGAGCAAGAATACTATTACAGTTACAACAATAAAGCAAACAAGAAAAGCAGAAGCATAAAACAACATTAAAATAATCGCAAAAGGCAGTGAATCAGGCAATACAGTGAGGACATGGATATCAACATAGAGATTTAAAAATCAACCAAAAAATCAGGTAAAAGCAAGAGTGAAGAAGTAGGTCTTGAGCTGTGCTTTAAACCTATCGACAAGGGCTGCCTGTCTTTGGTGTAATGGGAGTTTATTCCACGCTGTCGGTCCGTAGAAGCAGAATGCTGCTTCACCGTGTTTTTTATATGTCATTGTAGGCACCTCGAGCAGGTCAGCACATATATAGGCAGGCAGTCATAGAGGTAGGAAGGTGCCAGACCATTTAGAGCTTTATAAACTAGTAAAATAATTTTAAAATCGATCCTAAAATCAACCGCGAGCTAGTGTAGTGAAGCTACTCTCATCTTAGTTTTGGTTAAAACTCTGGCTGCCGCATTTTGAACAAGTTGTAATCTGTCAGTTGTTTTCTTTGGCAGGCCAGAGTGAAGTGCATTGCAGTAATCAAGCCGAGAGAAAACAAAAGCGTGGATCATCGTTTTTGCATCGTCCAACGACAGATAGGCTCTAATTCGCGCAATATTTCTAAGATGAAAGAAAGCAATCTTGGTAACATGATTAATGTGTGTATTAAAATTCAATTCAGAATCAATAATAACCCCCAGGTTCTTTACTGTAGTGTTACTTTCTACAGTCAGGTTACCAAGTCTACTTATTATTGATTCTCTCTTCTCACTAGAACCAATTATGAGAACTTCTGTTTTATCCTCATTTAGCTTAAGAAGGTTCTCGCTCATCCAGCATTTTATACTGGACAGACAGGTCAACAGTCTAGAGCACAGGGGTAGTCTACAAGTGGAGCTACAGAAAGATATACAGTAGCTGGGTATCATCAGCATAGAAATGGGAATTCACTCCGTGATCGGTGATGAGTTCTCCCAGCGGCAGTATATACAGGGAGAACAATAAAGCACCAAGAATTGAGCCCTGTGGAATACCAGAACAGATGTCGTGTTTGTCTGAATCTAAGTCAGCTAGACTGACAGAATAGCTTCTGCCTGTTAGGTAGGAGTAAAACCAGGACAAGGCCGTGCCTGACAAACCAATCCAGTACTCCAGGCGTTATATTAGAATTGTGTGATCAATTTTATCAAAAGCAGCCGTTATCAAGGAGTAGGAGAACGGATACATTTTTGTCGTCAGCGGACACCCTAAGATCATTACTTACTTTTACAAGTGCTGTTTCTGCGCTGCGACCTTTTCTGAAGCCAGATATGGCCTAAACCACTTAAAAAAGTATACACAATGATACATACAATCTTTAAAACATTAAGTCAGACAAAAAAGGCAGCACGTACGTAGTCAGTCCACTCGCATCACCTTCCAGCACAGAGATAGTCTGTGATGTGCTGTGAATAGAATCATTTGATTGGTCAAACAGATGCATGTGACAGAGCCGATTGCAAATACCAGTCAGCCTGTTTGGCTGAAGTCTCTCTGAGACAATAGCCAAATTCCAATACCCCAACTTCCACACTCGCTCACTCCACTCGCGCACTAGTCCTGCCGCCGAGCGAGTAGGAGAGAATTAGATGCGAGTCAGGAGGAGTCAAGCCGGCTGGACTGATGGACACATTCCAATTCCTCTCCTGCCTGCTCACTCACTCGCTACTCCTTTATTTCATGTTGTATATTATATACATTTTTTTTCATAATGAGCTGTTTGACATGCATTCTCGCACAACAAACAGCATGATTGTATAAATAAAAATCAACCCATTATTTAATTTGTTGCTTCAGTAGCTTTGATCTCTGTTATTCAGAATGAATATGTATAAATGCACTTCAGTATCTCTGCGGTTTAATCAAGTAGTACTCTTTCGCCCTCACACTGTTCAACACACGCATGCAGATGCCTTATGTTTACATTTTAGGATATGAGCAGCACCCAGAAAAACGTTTTGTCGACTCTCTTGCTCTAAAACATCCCCTTGAAGCCCGCGGTACAGCACTGCAGTTTTCTTTATAGATAAGGGCACCTTCAACATGCATAGATCAAGGTAGGCTACAACAACACGCAGCAATTAGATTTTTTCCCTCTATGCCATCACGTTATCAACAACATGCCACTGTGGCTATAACACTCTCTCTATATTTTATCATTTTTTGTTTAGTGGGTTCCCATAAAGTTGAGCAATGCTGTGTGTGTGTGTGTGTGTGTGTGTGTGTGTGTGTGTGTGTGTGTGTGTGTGTGTGTGTGTGTGTGTGTGTGTGTGTGTGTGTGTGTGTGTGTGTGTGTGTGTGTGTGTGTGTGTGTTCTTCAGGCTGTGGTGTTCCTGCCATCAAACCAAAAGTCCCTGGATGTCCCAGTGATGGATTAGGTATCGTCAACGGTGAGGAGGCTGTACCTCACTCCTGGCCCTGGCAGGTCTCCCTGCAGGTACATAACAACACACTGTTTGTATTTACCAATTCATTATCCACACATGTCACTAATAGACTGGACAGTGCATTCACTCCATGTGTATTTTGTCTTTACTATGATGACATATAATTGAACAAAAATAATGGGTGGGAGTACAGTAGGTGGATGAAAGAAAGGGAAGATGTTTTGCCATTGCATAGACACTCTAAGTTAAATAAATCCTACTGTTGCTAATGAAACCAATGTGATTTCAGACCTGCTGGGGCTCTCATCATCGCTGTGGTGGATCACTGATCAACAGGAACTGGGTTGTGACTGCTGCCCACTGCAAGATCAGGTACAAGATGTTTATGTATATATGACTAAAATACAATAACTTTGTTTTGTTGACTAAGATGGACGGAACAAATCACAAAATGATGACGTAAAAAACTACTTGTGCGTTGTGCCCATGAATATGTGGTATTCAAAATAAAAGGAGGTTGTTTTTACTGGCTAGTAAAATGTTTGATAGTACAAGCATTGATATGTAACCTTGTGATTATGACAAATGGGCATTATTTTATTTATGTATATGTATATGTACAGTATATATATATATATATATATATATATATATATATATATATATATATATATATATATATATATATATATATATATATAGGGTGAGTGTAGGAGGCGTTCGGGGGAGGGAAGTCGGGTGGGGAGGGTTATATTTGTCATTGCACATCTTCTTACGAGCTGGGGGTGGCACCTGTCAGCAGGGAGTGTTGTCCTCACTGACAATTGGCATGGCGACTAAATTGGGGAGAAAAATGGGTAAAAAGTCAAAGGAAACTAGAGCTCCTCGAGCACAAGCCATTATAGAGGTGCGTGGGATCTGTAGAAGTTAAGGGATTAATGTTGATGAAGTTATTGCCAATCAGGATGAAATATGACAAATCTGACAGGTTTGTCTTGATCACATGACCATAGACATACTATTTGCAAGATGTTTGGACAAAATGTGTAGGAGTAATATATAAAAAAAACAATTGTGTTGCAAAAATCTGCCTCCTGGTGGCTCTATAATCGGCCAATGTGAAAAAGCTCATCTGCCTTTCATGGCAATCGGATGCCACGTTCATGATTTGAGACATTTTGTTCAAAGCAAACCACTCCTGAAAACTTTAGAAGCCAATCTTAGCCAATCAGGATGGAATAAGAAGAATCGGACATATCAGTCTTGATCACATGGCTATAGAGATAATGTGTACTTTAATCATTCACTCACTTACTCACTCACTCACTTTGACTTAAACAACTCACCATCATCTTTCATTTTCAGTAAATATCACCGTGTAGTCCTGGGTCTGCACAACCGCAAAAACACAAACAACGTTCAAAACATGGGGATTGGAAAGGTAAGTGATCCGAGTCTGTTTTATGAGATACATATTGATACATACTGTGGCCACTTCCTACAGTATGTGTCCTTCCCCCAGACGGATACAGGTCCAGTGGGCAGGGCAGCTAAACATTGTGGGTAGCTCAATGTTAAATAGGAAGTTTTTCCAAAATGTGAGAACAATGAAGTATAATAAGGAAAATGGTGGGGAATAATGTACATTATACATGATTTTAACATGCATGGCATCATTATCAGACCATTTTCGTTGAAGTTGTTGTTAAGGCCCAAAATTCTTTTTACACTCTATAACATTCTCAAAGAGTCTCCTAGACCCAAAGACACTCTTTGAGTCTCCTACCGACTCCGGCGGTCATCAAATTATTGGCTTAGGAAAACACTGATGTTGGCCTACAAAGCAACCAATATGACACCCCCATTATCTTCAAAGCCTGATCCAACCCTGCAACCCCTCCCGCTCACTCAGATCAGCTAACACAGCGAAACTGTCAGAACCTTCGACTCAGACTCTTCTCCCTTCTAGCTCCCAAACTGTGGAACAAACTCCCCATTGCAGTTAGAACTGCAGACTCAGTCACTCCAAATCGTCTGGCGTAATCTGAAGACTCAACTCTTCAAACTCCACCTTAGCCTGTAGCCCGTAGCACTTGCCCTAGCCTTGATGACCTTGCAGGCGTATGCAAAGGCTAAAATGTAATTTAGCATGTTATTTAGACAGATGGCAGGTCATTTGTAGACCTGGCATCCTATAGTGTGTATAGTGTCAATGTACATATTATTGCTTTTTTATTATACTGTTTAGACTGATGATAGGTTCTTGGTTTACCTATGATCCTAGATTACTATAATTTCTACGCATTTGATGTATTACCTTGTGTAAATTGGATACAGGCTTTGTAGTAAGTTGTAGCATTTGTAGAAATATTGGGCATTACATGTACTGTAATTAATAAATACAAATGAGTATATGTATGTTGCCCCTCATTTGTAAAAGAAACAAAGTACATATATATATATTTAAAAAAAAGAAGTGGCCAGTGTTGTCAGGGGCTGACTGTTCTGGTTATGTGGTACCCACATATATTGGCTGGCTCGGGCATGGCTTCAATTTAAGCATTAAGATATGAATGGGACACAATATTATGTTATTACATTTCTTATCAGGGTCCTCTCCATTAACCTGAACATCAATTTGGCGATTTTTTATTCTTGGACAATTTTGATGTTCCTGTCTCCAGATTGGAAAACATGTTTGAAGCCAAACAAGGAACAACAGTTAGCTTTTTACACATCTCTCCTAACAGCTAAGCTGAATGTATGATTTCCCTGGTAGGTCTTTGATCACCCCAACTGGAACAACAAAACTGCTGACTATGACATCACACTGATCAAGCTGCAAAGACCTGCCCAGATGAACGAGCATGTGTCCCCCGTGTGTGTGGCTGAGACTAGTGACATCTTCTATGGTGGCATGAAGTGTGTGGCCACTGGCTGGGGGGACACCCGCTTCGAAGGTGAGTGAACGACAGGAAACAAACTTTTCATCCCTCAACCACAGATTGGACCATTTTACCAGTACAGTTTATTTAGCATAGAGTAGGGTGTGTACACGTGGCAGGTAGGCTATAGCCTGGTAAACCCTCCCTCCGGAAATCTCATTTCCATTTGATTTCAGGAGAGAGTCTGGCCTGAACCGCCTTTCTGCAATAATCGCTGTGGGCTGGAGTTGGGCGGGAGTAATACCGTTGACTGACAAACCCTTCAACCAATGATCGTTTTTCCCCTTCAGCCAATCAGCAGTTCATGTTGACGAGCTCCAGACTATGTGACGCAACGGGACTTTTGGGACGGCCATGCCGAAAATAGGTTGCCTTATTGGGATACATGCGTGTCACTCCCCGCCCCTGCCGGTTCTCTAAATTTATATTTTTAAATAGGCTCTGTCATGATTAATTGACCACATATATGAAGTTAAACAACTAAATTCGATCCAAACAATATCTTAATAGTAAATTCCGTGCCTCAAAAAAGAAGTTTGAGACCGTTTTAAAACCCAAAATAAGAAGTCACGGCACTCGCAGAACAACAATGGCTGCCGTTCGTTTTTTTTCGGCCCCAGTCAGGCTGCACTCGGCTTCATTCGGGCTCACTCGAACTCGCCACCTGATTGGCCAACTGTCGCTGTCAATCACAGAACGATGTGCGACGACGCTGATAGGCTCGTCAGTTCGGCGTATAGAGCGATTATTGCAGAAAGGTGGTTCAGGCCAGACTCTCTCCTGAAATCAAATGGAAATGAGATTTCCGGAGGGAGGGTTTACCAGGCTAGGTAGGCTACTGCAGATCAAATGTATAGAGCAGATTCATTTTCAACATCTAGAATAGGATCAATCAACAATTGTCAATTATTATATCAGTTTGAAACCTCTTGTTCAGAATAACTGTAAAAACTGCAACGCTTCAAGATGATTTAATTAAGCAATTACACGAGAGGGTGTGCTTTATCTTGATTATTGGCACGCCGGTGATAAGGTCAGGAACGAGGCGGCGCCAAGTTCCGCAAGCATCACTGAAGTGCCAATAATCAAGGTAAAGCACACCCTCAAGTGTAATATTGTTATTAACCATCAAAATAAAACATATCAAAATGTATTCATATTGCGGGACATTTCTCTCTCTAAATAACAACCTTTCTGAGTGTTTTATCTCTGTTATCCTGGAAATACATGGAGTCTATAGAGACACACAGAGTCCTTGTTTACTCATCAGCCACGCTAGACAACCTTCCTCAGACTTGACACATAGAGAAACAAAACATAACTGTTAGCTCAACCTCATTGTATTTAAGATATGCAACAGAAATTCAAATGTTCCGTCTGATCAGCACAGCTGATTTTTATATTTTGATTAGGTGTGCTGTCATGCTCATTTGAGCACAGAGCCTATTTCAACCAAACAGATTGCTTCATTGGAACTTGTATGATGAAAAATAACAAAGTTATCTACTCCAGCTCTAACTTTGTTGGTCATCAAATGTATTTTCTTCTCAAAAAGGATAACATTAAGACCTCTACAATTTAACAACAATGTATCATTCTCAGTGACACATAGAGGTGTCTAAGAGCTCAAACCTAATCATTGAATTGTGTATTTCTTTCAGCTCCTGAGTTACCTCTCAAGCTCCAGCAAGTTTGTCTGCCCCTCATCGCCCACAATCAGTGCAAGAGCGACTACTGGGGCAGTGTACTCACCGGTCGGATGATCTGTGCTGGAGCTGCTGGATCTGTAATCTGCCAAGTGAGTGACATAGACTTCAATGAAAGAAAAAAAGAAAAAGAAAAGAGGAAAACAGAAAGATGCCATAGCTAAACAACAAGATGGGGGATGTAAAAAAATCCCCCCCAAAATGTAACAATAATAAAATAATTATAATTATAATACTACTAATAATAATAACACAATTGTAAACACAACTTGTAAACACAACTGCTTGTTGTTTCAGGGTGACTCTGGTGGACCCCTGGTGTGTGAGAAGAATGGAGCCTGGATCCTGGTTGGTGTGTCCTCCTTTGTTAAGAGAGGCTGCATTACCAAAACGCCTGCTGTTTTCGCCTACGTCCCTAACCTGCGTGCCTGGATGGACAGAACTATCGCTGACAACTAAACTGTAAACTGCTGTTACTCTAGCTGTCATCTACATCAGTGATTCTCAACCTTTTATGAGCACTGGACCACTAGCGTATAATTCAAACAATCCTCAAGGACCAGCCCACCCCATCTCCCCACAACATCTATTGTAGTATATAAGAAGGACTAACTCAGTAATTTCAATTTCAATAACAAATTTGTCATACACCAACAGTAGCTGATCTACATCAACAATTTTTGGTGCACAAAGAAATATATGAAGCAGTCAATATTTAATTTCAAACTTTTTTCCACACACTATGCCTATTCATATAATAGTTTTTCTGAAATGTGATGAATATATTATTTAAATATAATTTTGAAACATTTAAGAAAAGGTACAATACATTTATGTATTTATTTTCTTCTTTTTTTACATTTTAAAACATTTAAAACAAATGATGCCATTGACCACTAGTGGTCCGTAGAAACAGTGATCTTCTACATAATCAATAATACAATCATTGCAAATGCCTGGTGTATGTGTCCTTGAGGTGTACATTGTTTGCGGTGATAAATAGGGTTGTCCGATATTGGCTTTTTTACCGATAACCGATATACCGATATTGTCCAACTCTTAATTACCGATACCGATATCAACCGATACCGATATATGCGGGGATTATTGTGATTAGGGTAAGCTCAAATTTCATATCACACACACCATATACAGTAAGAACTCCTGTAACTTATTTATAAAGCAAAAAAAAAAAAAAAAAAAAAATGTTTTTTTTTTTTCAAAAACCGATACCGATATTTTCCCGATATCAATTTTTATGCTAATATCGGCCGATAATATCGGACATCCCTAGTGATAAATGCATATTGCTTATTGCTTGAATAAATCTTTGAATTTCAGTTGGTTACCAGTGGTCTCAATCATTTTACCTGGAGATACAGTAGTGAGAAACGTAGATTTTCTGATTCTGTATTTAGAGAGTGGATCATCAGCCATTAGTGACCTTCCCCTTCGCTGAAGCTTCAGGATGCCGTCACAGAGCATTACCATCCTTAATTGTACCAGGTGACACAGTGTATTTGTGACCTATTTCCCAACATCGTATCAAAAAAGGAAAGCTTGTCCAAAGTTCCCACGGACGTCGACAGTGTGATAAAAATTATATTCCACCTTAAAACAACTGTTTAAATCAGAGTTTTTTGACAGCCTGTGTCTGTGATCGGGAACACACTTCCAAGTTACATTTTGGACGGACCTTAAAAATACAATGCTCTGTGACCGAGGTCAAAAGCTACAGTGAAGGGGGAGCTCGGGGCTAAGAGTGGATATGCACGGTTTGATAGTGATATAAAGGAGTAAGGAGGAAACTATAGTATTTCTTTATAGATACAGAACATGAATAATAATTTTCTTTGTAGATTTGTTTTGCAAAGACACTTGATAGAAATGTATTCAAATGACCCACCCTGACCCACCCTTAAAGGATAAGAACTGCAATTTCAGTTACAGCCGTTTCAAAGTCACGAACAGTACCCTGTTTTTCAAATATTTAGGTTTACAATAAGATTAATTAATCATCAAGGGAGGAGAAAATAAATGTCAGCAGTTGGTTACTGTGGACGTGTTTTTTCACAGCTTTTCTAAGTAAAGCGAGAAGCTTCTGGAACATAAGCTGACCACAATGTCAGGGTACATAGAGTCACTTTGGTCCCTTTGCTTGGTCTCTTCTATGTACACAGAAGTGTTAAAACCACACTGCTCAAGTAATGCACCCGCCTTTCACACATACTGTGCATCATGTCAACGTGTTTACAGCAAACAGCTAACTTTCCAACCACAAATGCAATTTACAATTTAGGCATTTAGCAGAAACTCTTAATCCAGAGCGATTTACAGTAAGCAAGGCAATACATTAATGCATAGAAATAGTAATGGGAACCAATAACCTATCATCTAAACATTATGATATCCAAAAATAAATAATCTGTACAAAATTTGATCCATAATAATCTATCGTCGGACTGCGTGTACACACAAACAGGATCTGTGGTAGACAGCCAGCGAAAAAAAAAAAAAATGCACGTCCTTCCCACCTCCCCAACTGGCCACAGAACATTTATATACATTATGATCGCTTGTCAGACCGTTGGTAAACACAAAGATCACTGGTCGTTGAAACCCAATGCATGTGTTGATGTTACTGAAATTTGAGTCACAATGATATGAGGGCTGCAAATGTTTCAGAAAATCTTTTAGTGATATCAGAGCATATGAGCATATATGCCACCATTCAACATTTTGCAAATGTGAAAAAAATGAGAAAAGTTCACTTCTCAGGACACAAATCTCTGCCATGCCGGGTTTGCTATCTAGATACATTTTGATCATGTGACTCCAGAGACAATGTATCCCTCCGTAGTTGTGTGGTTTTTGGACAAAATCTGTAGGAGTTGAAGCAAAAGTGTGTTCTGAAGAAAACGCAAAATGGCAGAAAATCTAGTCTGGCACAAATGGGTGGGGCCTTTATGGGGAACTGCGGTATCATGCACGGAATCCAGGGAAAAAAACTTTACTTGTATGAACTACGGTTCAAGAGTTATTGAAACTCTTGTGGTGTCGGTTCTTCCTGGGTTTGATGGGAATGTGCGTGCAAAGTTTCATTGCAAGTCAGAGAGGGGGGGGGGGGGGGGTGGGGGGGTCGTGCATGTAGCCAGGGGGAGGGGGTCTGTGAATGTGATCACATGAGCTGAGAGGAGACAGTGCAGCAGTTAATTTTGATTAGTTCACATGTTAATTCAGTTTTACTGTAAGATTATATCAAATAGATTTTTTTCAATTCAATTCTGTATTTCAATTTAGTACTAAATTGCCGCACTTTTTTCGACACCAGCTCACGTCTTGTCACAGTCTTATAATTATATATAGTTTGCGGGTGTTAACTTGCTAAAGATGAGAAGCGTACAGCCTGTTTGTGACAAATACATGGCCCTCTGGACAAAAATGTAATGATTGTGCTTCCTCTTTCCATCTCCAGCGCTGCATTTGAGGGAAATTAACAAGATCAGACAAAGATATCAGCAAACCCTACAGAACAGTCAACACTCTTTTGGTTGAATTCTCGCAAGTTACATTTTCAAAGCAGCACACATAAGCCCAAACTGAAAGTTGATGGCCAAAATCATACAACACAATATTAAATGCTTTCAATCATGATTAACTTGCTATGTGCCTGTGCTATTGATATGTTATAAAACGTTGTTGTCAGGCAGAAACTCTCATGCACAGCGCGCGTGTGTGTGTGTGTTGTAAATATTATATGCTATAACAATGTTGTGTTGGGTTGTCAGTGTTCTTGTATGAAACCTCAGTTATTAAATGGTTAATGAGAGATTGGTCTGTTGAGCTACAGTACTTCAGTTTCCATTAGATGGCAGCAGAGTGTTTAGTATGACAGGTTGTAGCAGTATATACAGTAGAAACATCATCAGGTTGTAGTATATAGTGTAGAAAAATTGTATCAGTCAGCTGATAAGATCCTCTACTTCAGTGGTTCTCAAAGTGGGGTCAGGGGACTCCCAGGGGTCCTTGACGGGCTCCAGAGGGTCCCCAGCAAAATGGGGAACAATTTAACGACTTTAACCCTATTTTATACTTCAGATATTCAAAAATAGCCAGCACAACATGTTGTGGGCTTGTAGATCGGCTATTTTAGAAAAATCTTGAAATTTGAGATATCAAAAGCTATTTTTGAAAAAAAAGAAAGAAAGAAAGTAAGGGCAAATACATAGCCTATATGTTTGGGGCGTTCTTGACATGAAAATGTTTGAGAACCCAGCTCTACTTGGTCACATTGTTTGTTGAGAGCTGATGCTGTGTATTCAGAGGAACTTACAGGTCAGGGTTAAAACCCTATCAGTTGACCGGGGTCCCCCAGGGCTCTATACTTGGTTCGCACTTTTCTTTTTTGAATATAAGATACAAATGCTACTCACTGCTTGGTGTTAATGTGTCAGTAAATTAAACCATCATTGGTAACTTGATATTGGATCAAGTCTTAAAATCTTTCTTTCTTTCTTTACTGTACTGTACACCAGAATGCTATGCAACACTAAACATCAACCAGGATGAACACGTATCTGGAGGGCTACTGAGGGTGGAGAAAATAACAGCCATGAGAATGAGGCTGGCCGGTCAGTCACTGCCATCGACACTGGGAGCTCCCAGCCAGCAAACCTGTGCCATGGGACCACACACATGGACATCGGTCACGAGGGCGTTCCACACCTACCTACCTACCTACCTACCTACCTACCTACCTACCTACCTACCTACATGGAAGTACTAAAGAAAGATGCAGGGGAGGAAACTCAGGAAAGTAGTGGTGAGCTGCTAGCCAGATGTATGGAGGATGGAGATGACTGGAGACGCCACTGGAGGGCTCGTCCAAGGATGACCTAAAGAGAGGAGGGGTCTACAATGACTTTGATCCATGAGATCCAAAGTTTGACCCTTACCATCACTTACTTAGCACAACCTTTGTATTATAACATACCGTAGCTATCAGACAAGCGTATTGACAACCCAACATGCATATTCAAACATATCACATTTAAAATGCATCAACTTTCCAAAGATTGCATCTTAAAAGAGCTGGTTACAGTATGTCCACAAACACAAACTGTATAGGCCAAACTGTATAGGCCTTTTTGGGGCGGTGTAGCCGCCCCCTATAAGTGAGTTTTGGACACCGACCAAAACATTTGTGTACCCCCTAACCCTTCCATTGTTAATGCAAATCGATACTTTTTTCATATCAGCCAATCACGTTACAGCTAGTGTCATCACCACTAACTGTAATGTGATTGGCTGACTTTGCAAATTCAGGACTGTGATTGGCTAGCGAAACACATGACACATGTGCCCTATGAATAGCAGTATGGACTTTTAAAAAAGTAATTTATCCTTTTTTTAAAGTGAGTCATGTTGTGATGACCACACACCGCCCACTTCACACTGGGTGTGATTTTTTCTATACTAGGAAATGTGACTGTAAAACCGAGGTATGGACCGGACCGCAAATCATGTGCACCGTTACACCCCTACTACACATGAACAACTCACTTTACTTATATACACTCTGATCATATCTGATCTATTACACTAACAAGCTAGCTTGTCTTCACAAGCTGTATTTCAGCGTTGAGGCAGCAGACACTGATAAACAGCTGGTCTATTCTAAATGTAAAAGAAAGTCTTGATGCTTCTGTCTTTCTTTACATGTTGGATTCTTCTTGTACCCTGCTGTTCTGATCAGCAGATAAGCCTTGTCTACGACCAACACCTCCTCTGATGTTTTCATAATCTGGACTGTCCTCCTGAAACATGACATGAATCACATTTAGATGATCATGAATAAATCATTAGTATAAATTAGAGTAATTAATGAAAATAATGTAGTTCTCCTTACTTCTTTGTCCTTGCCAGAGTCTCGTTTCCTTTAAAAACATGAAATTATATTTCAAAGAGGAATAACTACACTTGACTTAAGGCTGTATTTCTATGTAGTTATGATGACAGGAAACTCACCAAATCCACAACATAAGCAAAGGAAACAGCAGCACTGCCAACAGCTTGACTCCAATAACAACACGAAGGATGACGCCATCAACTGCAAGAAAATGACAAGATTATTACATTAATTAGGGGAGGAAATTAGGGTTGTCCTGATCACGTTTTTTTTGCTCTCGATCCAATTCCAATCATTTGATTTTGATTAACTGCCAATCCCGATTTTTCCCGATCCGATATTTTGGCAATGCAGACAATAAAAATAAACCTATTGAAGTTCTCCCTTAAGGTTATTTTTTTATTTAAATGACAGTATCCAACATGGATATAGCTTTTTGTTCACTCATCACAAAAAGTCACTGCTTCAGTTGTTTTGGTTTGCTTTAACCTCTGGACTTAAAATGTTACCGTACACTTACTCTCTGTTGCTCAGTGTACTTTATTAAACTTTCAGACAAGGCATAACGATCTTTAACGGGCTGCAGCTGGATAAAGACAAGACGTGGACTCAGTATGGACATGTACAGTGTCACCATTAATGCAGCGGTGTGGGTCACAGTGGTGGATAATCAGCAACGTGTTGTTGATAATTATATGTACCACATATTATGTTAATGCAAGGCAATCAAATGCTACAGCTTTGAATACAAATGTCGGAACTGGTGGAGAATGGAAAATAAGACTGCCTGTTGTGCACAACGCAACAGTAATAGGCTATAACTGTATGTTATAGCCTATAGCGTCACATTACATAAGCATTATGAACAAAGAGGCTGTGGTCAAAAGAAACGCTTCCCCTTCTCACTGTCATCCACTCTTATCAACCAAGCACATCTGGCCGGTGTCATTATCTTTCTAGCCTACTCCTACAACTACTACTACAACATAAGGGAGTATAGGCTAAGGGACATTCAAATAAATAAAGTTGAGCAGGGATATCATTAGATAGACCCTAAAAAAACCTGGGCAAAAATCTTTGATTATGCAGGCTAAAATCCAAGATTTTGCAATGAAATATGCAGGGTTTTTATGTGATATTATGCGGTGAAATTGCGTGAAGTTGCAAAGTATGCAGAAAGTTGCGAAATATGCGGAAACAAATGTGCCGCATATTATGCGATGCGCAAATTATGCGATGTGCATATAATGCGATGCTATGCGATGGGACATAATAGTCTTATGTGCATATTATGCAATGCGATGTGATGTGATGATCCTTTTAGAAAAAAAATGACCCCTGCATAATTATGCCCATAATAGCATATTATTCGCATAATAGCATACTCACGTTTTTCTGGAGGGTCTAATTAGAGGTCAGAGAACAAAATTTCAGTCTATATGTAGCTAATTTTTGGCGAAAGAAGGTAATAACTGATAATGAGATTCACATTGGAGCATCACAGCTGCATATTACGCACGGTTTTACGTGCAAGTTTATATGCAGAAGGAAAAGCGACTATTTCTCCCTTGTTTCAATATTAACATTATAGATTTTCAAAACAGTGATTCCCGTATTGTAATTATGTTTTTGTTGTGGATATAAAATGGGTGGATGGATGTTGTAGATCTTGTTTTTGCCGTTCATTTGGTATATAACCTGTCGGAATTTGATGCAGGAACCGCGTCAATTCCAACATTATTATGTTGGAATTGACACTCATACTTCTGCTGGTGACAGGGAACCACGATGTACAAGCTTGTGTAGTGGACTGAATAATTGTATTGATTTATTCAAAAACGGTCTCTTAAGCTATTTTGATCACAAGTGTTTGTTTAATTATTTATTTTGGTCAGCGGTTATTTTTGGGTCATTTCTTTATTTTGTGTAACATTGTGGGTTCGTTTAGCACAGTTTATCATGATTATATTGCTTTACAGCATAACATTGATCTATAGTTATGTGATCGACTAGTGTTTTGGTGAGTCTGTGATCAATTGTGTTGGTCTGCCACAGTGGTTCCTGAACGGCACTGTGATTGCCATGTGATTCATTAGATAAAACAAAGTTTGAACAAAACATATTGGGAACTGTGCACAATGTTGTGAACAGTAATATTGTTTTGTAAGAGTTACTTGAAGAGTTTACTTCAGACCAAAGACTCGACCAGTAGATATAGTGGTTTCAGAGCCACATGATGGAGAAACGCTATTTCCTACAGCTGTGATTTGCATCGCTGCGCGTCGTGTATGTTTACATTTATCTTTGAGTCACGTCAGTTCGTATAACATTGCAATTCATTGGTAAAGGTTTAAATACTGTATATGATGTATTGTGTCATACAGACACAGTTAAAACCATGGACAATTAATGAAGGTTTGAATAGTGTTATTTGAATACATAAATAGAATAACTTACGGTTACAAAGTGAAATTAATTTATATAATATTGGTTAAAAACAGAACAAAAGTTTACAGGTGCATTCATTAGTCATTGCATTTAAGCAATTTTGATGCAGTTTTTGGTCCAGTATGGTAACATTTCTATGTTTAAGCATACGAAGTGCCTTTATTTTATTCATTTGTACGATGCTACAGTTACAGACTGAATGTCGTTTTGGAGAATTCATGGTGAAATGGTTATATGGTTATTGTAGTAATATGTGTGAACATGATGCTGCTAAAATATTGTGCATTTATTTGGAAGAATGTCAAATCGTATGTGAATGTGTTATTTCACTGCTGAAGCTTTATACAAAGTTACTCTGCTGTGTTTGAGATTCACCCGTTGCCCCTGTTACAGGTGCGCTACACTCAGCGTGCACGAAGTGACGCGCTGTGAGCTTTATCTGCTGTTTTTTTAATAATAGCCAACACTAAAATCTAAAATGACACAGATGCTTGTGTGAGGTCAGTGTGAGGTCCTTGACATATAAATGTGGTCTCTATTATTATTAATTTAATTATTATTATTAATACATTTTTCTATGTTCTATTACCAATTGGCTATAATTGGCTTCCAGTGTTTGTGTGAGGGGCCTATTTCTCAAAAAGGAAGTGCCAAAAATCATGAAATTATCAAATATTAAGGGGCCTCTAACCTTTTGTATAATAAACCACAGAGAGAGAACTTATTTATTCTCATAGATTAGATAGATGTATTCAATAAATGGAATACAATGTACAACCTTTCAACCGTTGTCTATTCTATTAAGTCTATTTGGCTGCGGACCCCGATCTGAAAATATGTAGTTCCAGCTAGGGCCCCATAAATAAGATTTGTGTTGTTAAAAAAATCTAAATGATTCCATTCCACAAGACTTTTCAAAAATGTTTCAGAAGTAGGTGATCTACAAGCTCATAACGCAATCCTACGTGTTGTGAGCTTGTCGACTATTTTCTAAGGTTAAAGTGGTTAAACTGATTTAGATTTTTAACACATTCTGCTGGGGATCCCCTGGAACCTCCTTAAGGACCCTTGCGGTTCCCCGGACCCCCACATTTTACCCCTATTTTAGAGTAATTAAAAAACAAAATGCTTTGATCATATCTGATGGTCATTTTTAAAGCACAAATTTTAAGTTTCTGTGTGTTTATATGAATAACAGGACACAGACCTATATATGAACAAACCACTGCTGTGTGTCCTTACCATTGTAATGGTCAGTGTGAGGTCCTTGACATATAAATGTGGTCTCTAACTAGAGTTCATTAACGTCAAATCAAACCTGACCTTTCGTATAGCAACATAAGCTAAAAACCACATAGACATCCTGCACACACAGAGAGAGAGAGAGAGAGAGAGAGAGAGAGAGAGAGAGAGAGAGAGAGAGAGAGAGAGAACAAAGGAATGTTGTTTTGTTTTGTACTGTAGTGTAGACCACAGCAGTATGTGCACAGCTCACTGTGTGCAAAAAAGAAGGGTGAAAAAGCACGTACATTTCGAGTATAGCCAGCCACGCTACTCTCCATGAGGCCCACGGGCCACATGCAGACCATGCTTCAGAAGACAAAGACACATCTTTAACATGAATGCTTAAAGGACATTTCAACAAACATGGGAGGCAGAATTTGCTTTTATGGAGGCTTTCCTGCAGCCTCTCAGTAATCAAACAAACTCCCACCACCTCCCCAACATCCTCCTTGTGCCGTCTAAGTTAAATGTATGATTCTGTGGATTGTTGTTGATGTTATATACAACATATGTGAATCTAAGCTTATGCCCCTGAAGGGTTCAATGTTCATGCAATAACTCTGTATCTTATGCTCTGCTTCTGGGGGGGGGGGGGGGGGGGTGATCTCGGATTCTGTGTCATGCTTGCACAGATAATCTGTAGTATCACAGCGGCAGAGTCACACCGCCAAACTGGAAGCAATAGCATTGCAATAAATGGTTAATCCTGATGATTCGGTTTTTTAAACGTACAAGAAGATATCTGTTGCTAAATGTCAAAATGGTTACATTTTTTTCACAATGGTTCACGTTTTTTTTCTTTATTTTTAAACATAGGTGATCCTTCGTGTTGTGAGCTTGTAGATCAGCTATTTTCGAATAGCCAATCCTCCAGGGTTAAACAGATTTTGATGCTTTTTAAACCAATTTTGGGGGAGACCCCCTGGAACGCCCTGAAGGACCCCTGCTGTTCCCCGGACCCTTCTTTGAGAAACCCTGTTTTAAAAAAGTAAAAATAACACATTTAACTGTAACGTTGACAAGATTGAATTATTTGAAATTTCATATAGTAAGAATGTTAGTTTTGACACAACATATCTAATGGTCATTTCTAAAGCAAATAAAAATAAAAATGAGTTGACATTGAATTTATATGAATAACAGGAATAACATAAAACTATAAATTAACAAAGCACTGCTGTATGTCTACTAGATAGTAATAGTTATCTTTAGTTGTAGAGTTCATGAACATGACCTGACCTGACCTTTAGTATAGCAACGTGAGCTAAAAACCACATAGACATCCTGCAGAGATAGAGAGAGAGAAGTTGTGGTAAAGTCTCTGAATGTTCTTCGAATAGAGAGTGGAACTGGGTTTTTTTGTACGGTAGACCACAGCAATACGTTCACACAGCTCACTGTGTGAATGTTGAACTGTCACATTATAGGACCAAACGAGACACACATCAATAGATGGCTGTGTCTGAAACAGTAAAACTGAAGCAGTGAGAAAAAAATAATAATAATAAAGTATACATATGCTGCATACGGCCTATAGCAAAAGAAAAAGTCCCTTGGACACAGCTGTATTTTTCTGTGTGGCCCCTGAGCATTGTTAAGGTGAGTTACTGCCAGGGCATAGAAAAATAAAATTACAAATAAATAAATATACTATATATTTTTTTTATAATAAACATTTTTATTCTCATACACTAAAACACACTTTAAGTATTTGCTGATCTTAAACATGTATGATTTAGGATGTACGAAGTTAAGATATTTATTCTGATAATCAATGTACAAACTGAAAAACTGTTACAAACTCTGTTATACAAATTGGGTCAAATAATAAATAGATAAATATCAATAAATGTAGTACAATGTAAAACATTATCTTCCCTAAGAGAACCGTTGTCTCCACATCCATTAATTAATTAAAGATGTTTTTTCCAAAACATAAATAATAAAAACTGTTAAATGAAAATGCATGCAAATGAAATGCTTTGACATTCTATATAGTAAGAATGTTTTGACAACAAGAAAGAGAGAGAGAGATAGGTTAAGTCTTTGAATGTTCTTCGAATAGAGAGTACAATGGAATGTTTTTTTATACTGTACACCGCAGCAGTACGTGCACACAGCAGGTAGATTTCGAGTAGCCGTGGGCCACATGCGGTCCATGCTTCAGAAGACACGGGGGTGGAGGGGGCCGGCTCCTACCCGCGCGCGGTCTCTCTCTCTCTCTCTCTCTCTCTCTCTCTCTCTCTCACTGCTGTTTTAATTTTTGTCCTCTTGTTAATGTAATCCCAAATAACTTTTGGTTTGTGTTTAGATTGTCTTGCTAAGTCTTCTTCATATAGATTTCTTAAATTCCGTGTTCTCGTTCTCACACAATTTCTAACTCTCCGATATTCTTTTTGTACCTCTGGGTCTTTACTTTTTATAGCCTTTCTTGCAAGAGAGTTTTTTTCCTTAATTTTTGTTTTTGTAATACTGTCTAAGGGAAAGTTGTGCTTCCTATTCAATGGCCTGTTCTTAATATTTGGCACATATTTATCCTCTGTTTCTTTCAACTTCAACTTTAATAATCTCCATTTATTGTCTACAATGTACATCATAGCCAGAGAAATATTTTTTCCATTCAAATAGTTCTAATTCTCTAATTGCTGCCTCAAAATTCCCCTTATTGTCTCCGCCAGGCCGAAAGGCATGGCGAGAGAGTATGTTTTCTACCCCGTCCGTCCGTCCGTGTGTGTGTGTGTCCGTGTGTCCGTGTGTCCGTGTGTCCGTCCGTCCTGTCTGTGTGTTACCAGCTAATCTCTGGCACCGTTGGCCCGTTTGCTCCCAAACTGTGCACACACACTCCCTGGATGCCAATTAAGAACCTCTGCCCCATTTTTTTCACATGGGCCTGTTATAGCGCCACCAGGAGGCCGATTTGTGCAAAACACATTTTTTTACATTACTCCTACAGATTTCATCCAAACGTCATGCAACTCGGTACACAGTATCTCTATAGTCATGTGATCAACACGGATCTGTCCGATTTCCCATATTCCATCCTAATTGCCTATGGTTGGCTTCCAAAGTTTGCAGGATTGGTCCGTTTTGAACAAAAAGCCTCAAACTATGCACGCAGCTTGCGATTTCCGTGGAATTTCACACGCACATTCCCACTAGGCCGAGGAAGAAATGCCACCCTTTTCACATTGGCCTGTTATAGCGCCACCAGCAGGTCTAATTTAGCAAAACACATTTTTGGAACAAAATGCCTCAAATCATGAATGCAGTGTCTGATTGCCGTGACAGACCTAAGAATAAATGGCACCCTTTTCACATTGGCCTATTATAGCGCCACCAGAAGGCCAGAATAACATACCTGACCTGGCGGAGACCTGTGCTCCGAGGAGCACTTTTTCTAGTTGTAATTTTTTCTTATTTTTTCGTTTTTCCTTATTTTTGTACAACATATGACCTTAAACAGCAAAACACAGTGATCGCTTTTACCAAATGGGCCTAGATATTGAACATCCTCAACCAAATTTTCCTCATTTGTGAATATAAGATCCAACACATGTGGTGTGTCACACCCTCTCCACCTTGTTGGTTCCAGAACATGTTGAAACAACAATGTATTCTGGACACAGTCCAAACAATTATTGTCTAATGTAGCTCCATCTCCCTTTGCATCAAGTAAATTCCAATCTATATTTGGCAAATTAAAATCTCCCATAAATAATTCATGTAAATACTTCCTAGATGACACTTCCTCCATTAAAACCAGAAGATTTCCGTTGTTAGTCTCTGTACCACTGTCAGATGGTGACTGTTGGGGCGAACAGAGAACACAAGCACAATTGCCCAGGCCGTATAAAATACATAAATAGTAGCAGAGAAAAGGGGAGCTTGAAACTGAGTGATTAGAACACCAGATGTTAATCGAACAGCGTAGGGCCAGAGAGGGCAGTTTGAAACTGTCTTGATTCAACAGATAGCAATCAAGGAGAACAATGAGGGGAACTTAAGGATAGCCAGAGATAACTAAAGGTGCAGAAGCAACCAAAAAGAAGCACTTTGGTCTAAATAACCATACCATGACGAACCAGTAAGGGGGCCGTGGGACAGAGATAAGAGTATTTAGCCAACAATAGGTAAGGACAGGTTAGGGTCACAGCGACATGATTACGGAAAGGAATTGGCAGGCGAACACAGTTTGTGGTCTCCTCTGAGTCCTTGGGGACGTCAGAAGCATTGTGGCAAGAGGAGACCACAACAAATGAATCATAAGTAGATACGTGAGAAACCACAAACACATACGTGAGAAATCAGAAACGCACACGTAAGGATGAGTAAGGGAAAATAGCTAAGGAGGAGGGGGCGACCACGAAAGATATATATGGTTAGGGGAGAGAGAAGACTTCAGAGAATTATCGCGTCGACATTGTTTGCTGTAATGCTTATGCTGGCTGACTAATTGTAATAAACCTTTTCTGATATAACTTACTTCCAAGTTTAGTTGTGCATCATTCTACCAATACACTCTAAAGCTAAGGAACCAAGGACCCTCTAAATCACCCACATGACCTATAGATTAAACCCACAATCATAGACTCTTTGTTGTTACATTTTATCTCCACAAAATATTCTCTTGGAACTCTGTCACTAATGCAACTTCCTTGACTTCTAATGACCTATGAATATAAAGCAACAACCCTCTACCTACGTCATTGTCAATATTCTTGGAGAAAATATTATACCCTTCTACGTCATCCAAATTAAAATCCACTGGATTCATTCTGTGCTTCGAATTTTTTGGTTTAACTTCAGTAATACCAATAATATGAATAAGTGGGAGCACTTTCAAACGAGCAGTAAATTCATGCATTTTGTTATGGAGTTGGTCCGCATTTGTATATAAACCCAAGATACTTTCTAAGGGGGAAAATGTACCGTCCTGATGTGTCTGGGGTGCAAGTTCATGCTCAAGTCAATCCGTCTTGGGGATTCTCACCACTCTCCTAGCCCAGGGGGGGCCCCGGACTTTGTAGATGATTTTCGCGTCTTTTCCTTCGCCTCTTCATACAGCTCCTTCTCTTTCTCTCTCTCGGTCCTTGTAAGGTCATTTGCAATTCTTATGTTTTGATACTTGTCAGTTTGATGTAACATGAATGATACAGGAGAGGTTCATTTAGAACGGTACGATTCGATTCAATGATTTAAAATCGATATAGTAACTATTTATTTACCCAAAACTTCTGTGTGAAAAATAAATACCTGGATACTGGATATAAACCCCTCTTTCTCTTTTTTCTTCTTAAAAGTACTTAGTATTGATAAAATTCATTATTTACATTGCAAAACGATTTGATACGATTATTTGCATTGCAAAACGATTCGATACGATACAAAGTCAAACAATACGATATTTTGCTGTTTGCATATCGATATAGATCTTTGAAAATTCAAAACGATTTTTCGATGCAGTTACTATATCGTTACACCTCTACTGTACATGTATTTTTTTCTCGTTTGAATTTGCAGCTGATGAGCTGAATCTGTATTGAGAGCTCAATGTGGAAATTAATAAATATTTCAAGTGAAAGAGAGAAAGAGAGAGAGAGAGAGAGAGAGAGAGAGAGAGAGAGGCACCCTGACCTACACAATAAATAATAAGTATAGTGAAGCTCTTGAATCATTGTATAATAATAAGATAAGATATCACGTATCACTTAGTGATCAATTTGAACCGGATAGACGTGTTCACTCACTATATATGCTTTTTCCACTGCGGAAAAAAACAGCCCTAGATGCTAGGCTGTAGGGGGTGGAACCATGAAGGACTGCCCCTCCAGTATGTAAGGAGAAGTGAGACTGGTGCCACTCCAAAAAATTAAAGCGAGCTTCAGAGCTGTCTTCTAGCACATCTTGAATAACGTCGAACCAATCTTCTGTCTCCAGTCTGGTTACTTCTGCATCTCCACAAGGGCAAAAAGGAATTATTTTCCCTTCCATCTATTATTATTTTTTTCTTTATTATTCAACTTTTTTTTTATTATTATCTAGATGGATACATTTGAAAAAGACTTTTGCATTATTGATGCGGATGAAGTAAATAAGATTAAAGACGCCCTGGAGAATCAGGACTTGAACTCAGCAGTAGGCAAGATTCATGATTACTTAACACAGCTAGACAATGTACAGCTGAACATCGCTGTCACAGGGGAGTCAGGCTCTGGAAAGTCAACATTCATCAATGTCTTCCGAGGTTTGGGGCATGAAGAGGACGACTCTGCCCCAACTGGCGTTGTGGAGACCACCTTAGAGCCAAAAGAATATTACCACCGTAAATACCCAAATGTAAAATTGTGGGATCTCCCTGGTATTGGTACGCCAACATTCAAAGCAGACCAATACCTTGTTGATGTTCATTTTGAACGCTATGACTTTTTCATAATTGTCGCAACAGATCGCTTCAAGGAATGTCATGTTCAGCTGGCCAGCGCGATTCAGAAAATGAAAAAGAACTTCTACTTTTTACGCAACAAGATTGATACCAACATTGCGGCTGAGAGAGAAAGCAAGCCAAAAACGTTCAACGAGGAAAAGACACTAGATGACATCCGACAAAACTGCATCGAAGGTTTGACAATTCAAAGTATAGTGCTCCTCCACACTATTTATGCGAGAATGATTACAAGAGCATATTGTGATCAAATCACTATAAGATCACAATTTGTTGGCCATTATATATATTTATATTTACCAAAATAAAAACGTACTTTTAGAAGTATAACAAATGTAGTTTTGTTTTTTTATTAATCTATTTTTAAGGTGCCACTTTGGCCATAATTTAGTTTCTATAGTTTTGTCCCGAAGTTGTGTCAACTCTGGCACAGGGCGGGTGGGTGTTTGCGTGTGACGTGTACTTTTGCAGTACAATTGCCAATGTGTCAGAAATTAGCTAGTAACTAGTAAGTGATAAGCTATCACTTAGGAGTAAGCTGAAATCCTATTTTTTCAATGTGGTATTTATTAAAATGAATCTTGTCTTCACGTCTTGTGATTTGTTTTCATTATTATTATTTATTTATATTATTTATTTATTTTTAGATACATTTTTAGCGGTGCCAGCCGCTCTACATTTGACCGTGTCTGTGTGTCCGTCCGTCCGTATGTTTGCAGACGGAAAAGCTGCAACACATGCGGCACTTCAAGAAATGCACACAAACACACACACACACACAAGCCAGCACTGCACACGCGCGTGTTTGTGTGGACATCAATCGAAACATGCAGACTTGCGAGGCGCACCGTTGCAACACATGCGCCACTTAAAGACATGCACACACACACACACACACACACACACAGACTGGCGCATGTGTGCATGCACGCACACACACACACACACACACACACACACACACACACTCACACACACTAAAACGACCGATCTACAATGTGAGAAAAATGATTAGAAGTAAATAAAGTGAGTACAAATATTTAAAAGTAAATACCTTGAGTAAAAAATACTTCAGAGTACTTAAATTGAGTAAAAATACTCAGTAGTACTTCAAATGAGTAAAAATACTTAAACATGGTTAAAATGAGTAAGAGGCAAATACTCTTTTAGTACCGCCTCAATACCACTCTGAATGCCAGCGCCAAATCAAATAGATTTCTACCGCCTGAATGACACACTCATCAAACAGAGTAGGCACCGCTTACTCACACTGGGTGTGATTTTTAGCGGCGCTATACCTGACTTTGTCCGTGTTCACCGTCAACGCTCTGATTGGTCAGACCCGTCAACGCTCTGATTAGGGGTGTGCCGATACACTAATTTCACGAAACGATACGATACGATATTTGGCTCACAACTTCGATACGATTTCGATACGATACGATACGCACTTTTTTTATTATGAAAATATATGGAGGAGAAAAAAAGAAAATGCAAACAAATAATTCTGTTTTTGCATTATTCAGACATGCAAACTTGTAGCTTTTCAGCTACAATAGCCGTTTTGAATCCAAATAGTATGACACCTGACCCGAAAAAAAAACATGTTGTCACTCTTTTCACTTCGGGGCCGTTTGCATGCCTGATTATTATGATCGTAAAAAATAAAATAAAAAATATATATATATATTTTTTTTTTTCAAAAACAATATTTTTTTTTTTCAAAACGATACATATCGTCGCGAAAACGTATCGCGATATATCGCGGGACGATATATCGGCACACCCCTAGCTCTGATTGGTCAGACCCGTCAACGCTCTGATTGGTCAGACCCGTCAACAAAGTGATTGGTCAAGCTTCACGTGACACATGGCTATAAACACATTATAAACACATATCGATGACAAAATGTATCAAAGGCGCCGCTACCTTCACACAGGGTGTGATTTTTATTATTTTGCCCTACTTTGACCTGCTCTTCTAGCTTTAACTATATAGCCTACTGTTGAGTTATGTTTCTGTTTGCCAATTTAGTTTTTTCAGGAATCCTATTATTTATTATCTTAATGTGAAGCACTTGGGGCTACATTTTATGTATGCAAGATGCTATAGCCTAGAAAATAAGTTATTATTATTTTTAGAGATGCACCGATAAATAAATAAAAATAACGTGAACCCAATTGTAATTTAAAATAAGAATGATATACTGACTTAATGCTGTTGCTGTTTTTTTTTATTGCTTAGTTTTTCCTGCTGCTACACTTAAAATATCACATAACAAATGTGAAACCATCAAATCGTATCGTTATAGAGATATGAAATGTTTTCCATATCACTTTAAGCCCTAATGCAAAGAGGCTCTAAGATTAAATAGTAGTCTTTTACATGCATTGAGTAATAATACATCAACTGTTTAATAATTTGGATTCATTTTATTTTTTAGGGCTAAAAAAAAACAATGTAGCAGCTCCTGTCTTTCTGATCTCCTGCTTTAAGCTTGGTCTCTACGACTTCAACCTGCTTCTTGACGCCATAGAAAAGGAGCTCCCTAAGCAGAAGAGACATGTGCTGCTCCTAGCCCTGCCCAACATTACCATGGAGATCAACAAGAAGAAGAAGAAAGCCCTGCAGGCAGACATCTGGAAGGTGGCTTTGCTGTCTGGTGCTGTGGCTGCAGTGCCAGTCCCAGGCCTCTCATTCGCTGTGGATGCGACCATTGTGCTGAAGGAGATAAAGAAGTATTATGCGGCTTTCAACCTTGATGAGTTCAGCCTGCAGAAACTTGCAGAGATTTCACATGTGTCAGTGGAGGAGCTGAAGGCTGAAATGAAATTCACATCACACTTTACGTTTAGTGTCACAGGGGTTATAAAACAACTTGTTAGTGCGGTTATCGTTGCAGAAAGTTCTGCTGAGTTTCTACTCAGCCTGATCCCTATCGTGGGTTCCATTATAGCAGGGGGGATGTCCTTTTTCACCACACGCTATATGTTGAACAAATGTCTGGAGGAAATGGCATCTGATGCCCACTATGTTCTGATGAAGGCGGTGTCTACTACAGTGTGAAAAGGCTGGGAAAAGTGGGAGAGAACAGTGGGAAAAAACAACGTAGATGCTCAAATAAAGCTTGTTGTTCATGATCGTAACATGAACAACAGGAAACGCTATATGATGAATTGAAAAGCATATTCATTTTTTGTTTATTCGGTTAGTAGGAGCTTTAATGACCTTAAAATAGAAATGTTTCACTATATCATTAAGAGCCTGTCACCACATGACTTTTTTACCTTTAGTTAACCAGGTGGACCCATTGAGATGAAAACTATTATCTTTTCTAAGAGAGACCTGGGCCAAGACAGCAGTAAAATGCAAAGCTTTCAACAAAATACAATACATAAACACAGGATAATACTTGCAACAGGGGCATACCAATCATGTACACTTATATGACTCTTACTGAATTCAAACGTCATTTTATTATGTTTTTGCTTAATGTTTTTTGTAAAGCACATTAAATTGCATTGTTGCAATGTGCTATACACACGCCTTGCCTTCCCTCGTCTTGAAGGGATAAAATATCTCTTTTTCAGGAGAGGCTTGAGAGACTTTACCAGTTAGAGATCAACAAGATACAAATTTTGACAAAATGTGATACTACACTTTTGATTGTTGAGCAGTGGTGGAAAAAGTACTCAATTGATTTCGAAGTCAAAGTATCAATACTGCAATGTAGAATTACTCTGTTACAAGTGAAAGTCCGGAATTCAAAATTGACTTGAGTAAAAGTATGAAAGTACCAAAAGTAAAAGTACTCATGCAGAATGTCCCATTTCAAGTTTTCAAATGTATACAAATCTTTTGAAAATAGCAGATCTACAAGTTCACAATGCGTCGCATTGCGACTTATTGTGAGCTTGTAGATCAGCTATTTTCAAATGGCCGAAATGTATACAGAGCGGTTAATGTATGTTTTGTAATAATCAAAATCTACAAAGTAACTAGTAACTAAAGTTTTCAAATGATTGTAGTGGAGTAAAAGTACAATATTTGGATCCGAGATGTAGTGGAGTAGAAGTAAAAGTATTGGAAATTGGAAATACTCAAGTAAAGTACAAATACCTCAAAATTGTACTTAAGTACAGTACTTAAGTAAATGTACTTAGTTAATTTCCACCACTGAAATAGAGTAATTTGACAGGCCAAAATAGGTACTACACAGACTTGAGTGTACAATGACTGGATATTTGATTTTGCATATGCTATTGTAAAATGGAAAATGTATAGATTTACTGGTAAAAGTGTAAATCTGTGGCGGGGGAATCTACGTAATTCCCAGCGTATGTACCGTATAGATTTATCAGCAGACTGGGAAATTATTTCTACGGGATGGTTGTGTCGGGATGGAGGAGTGCTTGTTTTGTTTAACTCAACATCCTGTAATCTTTAAACAGGTGATGACTATTCTGTCCACCAGCTTCATCAAATCAGATGGCACACTTGTGGATGGGCTGGCTGCTCATGGGGCGGGTACTCACTCACCTGGTGGCTCACTCAGGTATTACATGCATCATGGCTCATGATCATCAAGGCCTCCCTGTCGGCACTCCTGCCTTCTTTTCAAGTGATGTAAAAAGTCATATGACTTCATACATATTCAGTCTTTATTCAGTTGAGTGAAAAAAACAAGCACTCGCCTCTCTCCTATAACTGCCGCTTGGGAAATTGTCTGATTGGTTAATGCTGATGAGCCAATAGTCTGTGTAATGGCCACAGCCATCCAGAACATCCTGATAAGTGTCTTTGTCTTCTATATACTTGCTTAAATACTGCTTAACTCTATTACGTATATTGATGTGACTAGTATACTGTATAATACTGCACTAATCAATAATATGTCTGAAAACAGGACAATATTTCATTTAACTTTTGTTTCTATCTGGGTGTTATTGTAATGATGGCAAATGTAAAAATCTCTTTTCCTGTTGATGAATTAAAATTCTCTCCAAAAAGAAATGTGAGTTCTCATTTCTAACAGTAAAAAGCATCTGTCCTTGGACTAAAAGCCTTCAGTTGTTCAGTTCAGAAATAATGTTGTCAGTTATACAGCCCTCAGGCCAAAAGGCATCAGGTCTCAGGTCTCCTACCGAACGGCCAAAATGGCCTCACATAGCGTCAAATGAAATAGCCTGAAGTTGCACAAAACTGCCTTAGATGTTTTCCCCTTACAGTAATAAGCACTCAAACTGCAAAGTATTCAATCAATCAATCAATCAAAACTCAAAATGATTTCATCCACGATATACGAGGCAATATATATTGTACATCTACTATTTGAAAAAATAAAAGCTGACCTATACAAGCTTAAGCCAAACATGCCATTCAATAACAACTAAATTGGCTATTTTCCAAAACCTCTGTGTGAAAAAATCTGAAAATATTTCAATATTTTTACACAAATCTTGTATGGGGGATGTCGCACAATATATTTTCAGATGGGATTCCGCGGCTAATGTTGGGGCGAACAGAGAACACAAGCACAATTGCCCAGGCCGTATAAAATACATAAATAGTAGCAGAGAAAAGGGGAGCTTGAAACTGAGTGATTAGAACACCAGATGTTAATCGAACAGCGTAGGGCCAGAGAGGGCAGTTTGAAACTGTCTTGATTCAACAGATAGCAATCAAGGAGAACAATGAGGGGAACTTAAGGATAGCCAGAGATAACTAAGGTGCAGAGGCAACCAAAAAGAAGCACTTTGGTCTAAATAACCATACCATGACGAACCAGTAAGGGGGCCGTGGGACAGAGATAAGAGTATTTAGCCAACAATAGGTAAGGACAGGTTAGGGTCACAGCGACATGATTACGGAAAGGAATTGGCAGGCGAACACAGTTTGTGGTCTCCTCTGAGTCTTTGGGGACGTCAGAAGCATTGTGGCAAGAGGAGACCACAACAAATGAATCATAAGTAGATACGTGAGAAACCACAAACACATACGTGAGAAATCAGAAACGCACACGTAAGGATGAGTAAGGGAAAATAGCTAAGGAGGAGGGGGCGACCACGAAAGATATATATGGTTAGGGGAGAGAGAAGACTTCAGAGAATTATCGCGTCGACATTGTTTGCTGTAATGCTTATGCTGGCTGACTAATTGTAATAAACCTTTTCTGATATAACTTACTTCCAAGTTTAGTTGTGCATCATTCTACCAATACACTCTAAAAAGCTAAGGAACCAAGGACCCTCTAAATCACCGACAAAAACAACTCTGAGGCTCGCTTTAGGTTTTTGGAGTTGCACCAGTCTCACTTCTCCTTACATACTGGCGGGGCAGTCCTTCATGGTTCCACCCCGTACAGCATTAAGCATCCAGGACTGTTTCTACAGGTTGCTACAAACAATACAGTGAAAAAAGCTTAAGTGATCACTTCTGTCAGGTTCAAATTGATCACTAAGTGATACACGATATCTTATTATTATATTACAATAATGCAAAAGCTTCACTACTTATTATTTACTGGGTAGTTTACGGTGCCTTCAGGTAACATTAGTGCTTTAAAATAAATGCAACTCTCATGACCATTCCAAATGTTTTCCTTCATGTACAGGCCAGGGTAGGTGTCAGAACGACTTTGATGTAAAGGCAATTTTTCATTCCTGAGAAGTCAATCTATGCTTGGAAATATTGGTTAACAACACACAAATACCAATACAGTTCAAATATATGCAAAGTCTCTCTCTCTCTCTATCTCTCTCTCTCTCTCTCTATGACTTTAGAATGTACTTTAGCTTAGAGAGAGACAAAAATGTCCTTGGTACATGTCTATTTAATAGTGCTATAAATACATCTAAGGAAATAATTCCACAAAATAGAGGATACTTGTATACTTATAGTCCCTCTCAAATTGATCACCTTATTGGTAGCGTCACAGGCACACTCAGTTGCTCCTTTAAAAAAGAAGATAATAAAACAACAGAGGATTGCTCATGGTATAACTTGTTTTACCAAAAAGAAAGAATCTCGTATAGCCTGGCAAAATGGCCTTAAAATATATAGGAAGGCCCTCTGCAATGCCAGAGTCACTTATTATTCATCCTCATTAATAGAGAAAAGAAAACAGTCATGACTACTGATTCTCAGTAGCAATGATATCAGATTTCATGAGTTTTTTAATGATGAAATAAAAACTATCAGAGATCAAATTGATAACTACTACTACTAAATAAAATATGATTGTGCATGATGAGAATCTGCTCCGATTTCGAAGTGCTCTGGTTTTGATGTCATAGAACTCTCTGGTGTGTTAATTTATTAACTTAATGATGCTCATTAAATTATGTTGCTATTTTCATTTTAAAATTCCTGCAAAAGTGTATCTAAGTTTATCTCCTTTGATAAATTAAGTCAGACGTATGATATATCATAGACTGGTAGACCATCCCGGTCGCGGAATTCACATTTCATTTGATTTCAGCAGATGCCTGTGTGGGTGTCCAAAACAAACATGACGGCTTCTGAAGTAACTACATGTTACGTTAATGTAAGTATAAAAACAGCCATAGGTGAAGTTATTGCAAAAATAGACTCAACTAGATAAAGTGCTCCTCGGAGCACAGGTCTCCGCCAGGTCAGATACGTTATTGTGGCCTCCTGGTGGCGCTATAATAGGCCAATGTGAAAAGGGTGGCATTTATTCTTAGGTCGTTCACGGCAATCGGACACTGCATTCATGATTTGAAGCATTTTGTTCCAAAAATGTGTTTTGCTAAATTAGACCTGCTGGTGGCGCTATAACAGGCCAATGTGAAAAGGGTGGCATTTCTTCCTCGGCCTAGTGGGAATGTGCGTGTGAAATTTCACGGAAATCGCACGCTGCGTTCATGGTTTGAGGCAGTTTGTTCAAAACGGACCAATCCTGCAAACTTTGGATGGCAACCTTAACCAATAAGGATGGAATATGGGAAATCGGACAGATCAGGGTTGATCACATGACTATAGAGATACTGTGTACCGATTTGCATGACGTTTGGTTAAAAACTGTAGGAATAATGTGAAAAAAATGGGTTTTGCACAAATCGGCCTCCTGGTGGCGCTATAACAGGCCCATGTGAAAAATTTGAGGCAGAGGTTCTGAATTGGCATCCAGGGAGTGTGTGTGCACAGTTTCGCAGCGACCGGGCCAACGGTGCCGGAGATTTGGTGGTAACACACGGACACACGGACACACGGACACACGGACAGAGGGTAAAACATACTCTCTCGCCATGCCTTACGGCCTGGCGGAGACAATAAAAGCAATTAAACAAGAGCAAGAGTATGCACTTGCAGAGTTTCTCGGCGGAAAAAACATTCTCGCTTTTCTTCTAACACTAACGGTCTACTGAAATCAAATGAAATGTGAATTCCGCGACCGGGATGGTCTACCAGGCTAACTACCGTATCACATATCACATGTAGACACAAGATAAAACAATGTTGTAATCATCACACCCACACACCCACACACACACACACACACACACACACGGGCAAACAAGACAAGGCTAGTCGCTGTATGCTGGACCCGGATACATATCCGGGTCCAGGTGTTGTAACAGCAACAGCCGTTAACTGTAAAAGGAGAAGTACAGGTAAGAGTAGACAGTTAAGAATGAAGATAATGATAAAATAAATAGACTTCAAGTCTTTACACAATGGGGGTGTGACAAATAAAGCCAAGCCCTGTTTGCACAGTTATCTTATTGTGTTTGTTAATGAGCTATATGCTATGGTTTAACCCAGTGATTCTCAACCTTTCTAATTTCAAGTACACCCAGGCCACTGACCTCCATTTGATACGAGTTTCATCTCTGGGACCTCAATCCAGTGTTCATTCAACTCTGAGAGTGTGCAAATGGTACCACATGCACATATACATGTACTGTGCAGGCATACCTTGGCACATACAGTACACAGTAGCTCCTAGGCAGAAACAAACTATGGCCAAAATAATTGATTAACTTTTCAGGAAATTAAAAGAGGTCAGTAACCCCCAAACACGACACAACAACGAGGTCAAAAAGTACAATATAAGAGTTTATATGTCAAAATAGTACACACAACACAACAACAAAGTCAAAAGCACAATTTAAACTTTGCCTACACTTTGAGCTGTATTGGTACTGGTGTGTTGTTCCCCCACATTTCCAAACATCGATTGACTTCTCTGGAATGAAAAAAATACCCCCAAATTTGTCCTGACACCGACCCTGCACTTGAAGGAAAACACTGGAATTCTCATGAGAGCTGAATTCATTTTCAAGCGCTATAACGTTACCTGAAGGCAGCCTGACCAGGAATAATTTTATAACTAGAAAAAGTGCTCCTCGGAGCACAGGTGTCTGCCAGGTCAGGTATGTTATTGTGGCCTCCTGGTGGCGCTATAATAGGCAAATGTGAAAAGGGTGCCATTTATTCTTATGCCTTTCACGGCAATCGGACAGTGCATTCATGATTTGAGGCATTTTGTTCAAAAAATGTGTTTTGCTAAATTAGACCTGCTGGTGGGGTGGCATTTGCTCCTCAACGTGGTGTGAATGTGCGTGCAAAGTTTGACCGCAATCGGACGCTGTGTTCATGATTTGTGGCATTTTGTTCAAAACTACAACTGCAAACTTTAGATGTCAATCTTAGCCAATCAGGATGGAATATGAAATATCAAACACATCCATCCTGATCACATGACTATAGAGATCATGTGTACCGATTTGCATGAAATCTAGATCAAATCGGAAGGAGTAATATTTAAAAAATGTTTTACATAAGTCGGCCTCCTGATGGTGCTATAAAAGGCAGATGTGAAAAATGCAGGGCAAAGATTTTTCCTTGACCTCTAGGGAGTGCGCTTACAAAGTTTTACACAGATCGGTGCAGTTATAGGTAAAAACACGAATCGGCCTGTTATGGCGCCACCATGAGGCTGATTTGAACATTTTCAAGTGGCATTTCTTCCTCGGCATAGTAGAAATATGCGTGCAAAATTTCAAGGAAATTGCATGCTGTGTTCATGATTTGAGGCATTTTGTTCAAGCACTCCTGCAAACTTTGGAAGCCATTGTGACAGAGTAGCTTGATTAATGTACTAATGTTACACAGTCATTGTATATTATGCTGTATTGTATAACTTGTAGATTCTCAGTCACACAGAAGGTGCACATTCTGCTGTGACATGGAATCTAATATACCTGTGTTTATCTGTTTATCAGATGCTGTAAAGGGGAAGCTGCCTTGAAGCCTGAGGAGCTGATTAATGCTACATGGGGAGCAGCCTGGGTGGATTTTTGAATGCACGGGTTGGTTGATTGTAGCCAGGGGTGGGGTCTGTTAGACTATATAAAGGAGAGCTGAAGGAGAGCTGATCAGTTGAGTGTGGGCTGCCAAGGGGAGAGGCTGACACCTTAACTCTCTGTTAGTTATGTTCTGTTGAGTTTTGAGTTGTTTATTTCTTTTGTTATTTCACTTATTGTTGTCCAGGCCTGGAATAAATGATATTATTTTACCTGCAAGCCTGCCTCCTGGTCGATCTATGACATGTAAAGGGTTTTTCACTGACTAAAATGCCTATACACCATCCCACTTGGTAACAAATGGTGGCAGTGGTGGGATTGTAAAGCTTCCAAGGAGCAATAACAGGCAGTGGAAAAGCACCTAAAATGTCTCTAAAAGGGCGTGGCCGACCGGGCAGACCTACCCGGCAAAACCCAGAGCCGTTCACCAAAAATGGTGAGGGACTAGAGGAGGAGAGTGAGGAGGAGCCAGTCGTTGAGTCGGGGGAAGGAGGAGCCATGGCATCAGTGCTGACTGGTGAAGTCCAAGCAGGGGCGGACCAGCAGTTGAATCGAGAGCCAGAGGTTGAACAGCCTTCCGTAAGGCCGAAAGTGGCACCAGTGGAAATTCACAACACAGCTGAGTTAAGTACTTCTCCTTACTCTTCATCGGAGACCCTTCCTTTTGGGCAACAATTTATGAATGAAATGAGAGAATTCATGTATAAGCAACAAAAACATGAGAAAATGCTGTTTGATGGGCTTGAAGATCTGAAATATGTTGTGTCTAAAAAATCCAAACAGGACTGGGTGACTGAAGAACCAGCCAGTCACCAGAGTCTGTTTGCCCTGCCCACTCCAGCTCAGCAACGTCCGCAGCCCAGCCATAGGACAACGCCGCAGCCTGCCCAGCCGGAGCAGCAGCCCATCCACCGGTACGACCGAGCTAAGATTCCAAACTTCAGTGAGGGGGAAGACGTCGAAAGCTTCTTCATCCGCTTCGAGCGCATCGCCAGGACCTGGGGGTGGAATCATGACGAGTGGGCTGCTCGTGTCGTCACCCTCCTCACGGGCAAAGCTTTGGAGGCCTATGCCAGCATGGACGAGCAGCGGTCCCACCTCTATTCCGACATCAAAGCTGCTGTACTTGCCAAGTACGATGTGACAGAAGAGACCTACCGCCAACGATTCAGATCCAATACTCTACCAACAGGAGAGTCGACCAGGGAGACCTACAATAGGTTGAAGGGACTCTACCGAAGGTGGATGCGACCAGAGACCAAGACGAAGGAGCAGGTGGCCGAGACTTTGATCCTGGAACAGTACCTGCGTGTTCTCCGCCCAGATGTCCGAATGTGGGTGAAAGAGCATCAACCACAGACGGGGGAGGAAGCGGCAAAACTGGCTGAGAGGTATATGGCTGCACATCGGGAGCCACCTCGAGAGCCATTTCGACCCAACAAGGTGACTGTGGGGCAGGTTAAATCAGAGGGGTCCAAAGGTGATGAGGTTCTACCCAAGCGGGATACAGGGGGTGGGACAAGGTCTAACTATGGCACTGGGGCTCTTATCTGTTTCTATTGTCATCAACCAGGGCACAAGGCAGCTTTGTGTCCACTTAAAAAACCTAAAGAGGCTAATATGTGCTATGTTCCTAGACCAGAGTTTCAGCACACTATGCAGATTTCAAGGGCCAAATCCCGATATTTAACCTCAGTTCTTGTTAACGGGCAGGATGCTGAAGCACTGTTAGATACAGGTAGTTCCCAGACACTGGTGAAAGCCAAGTTTGTAGATAATGAGTCTTTGAACTTTGGGGAACTAGTAGGTTTGGGGTGTGTTCATGGGAAAGAACAAATGTATCCTACTGCTGTTGTGAATATTGTGATTGATGGTCAAGCCTACATGATGAGGGTGGGGGTGGTTGATCAACTGTCATATGATGTCATTTTGGGGGATGATCTACCAGTTCTAACTAACCTTGTTCAGTCTGTACCCAAGTTATGTGCTATGGTTACTAGGTCTCAGTCCAAAGGTTTGCAACCCCTTCCTGACATCCACCCAGGTTTTTTTGAAGGTGGCACAAAGGTTAGGAAGGATAAGCGGCAGCGCCGCCATGACAAGCATGTGGGGAAAGCAAGGGTGCAGGATCCAGTCTCGGTTGCTCCAGATCCTGAGACCACTCTGCTTGATCCACAGTGGCAAGTCCCTGACAACTTTAAGGAGCTGCAGAGATCAGATCCTTTGCTGCAACCTTTGTTTACTAAGGTATGTGAGGTAGATGGTGAACCTGTTAATGGAGCTAATCTCATTGGTGATAAATACATCCTCAAAGCTAACCTTTTGTACAATGCAGACAGTGAGGTACCTAGATTGGTTGTTCCTAAATCATTTCACCAGCTAATTCTAAATTTGGGACACCACATTCCGTGGGCAGGACATCTAGGCCAACAGAAAAGCTATGACAGAATCAGTCGGAGATTCTATTGGCCTAGACTCTATCAGGATGTTCAGGAGTACTGTAGGACATGTACAGAGTGTCAAAAAGTAGCACCAATTCGCAAATCAGATCGGGGACTGTTACAACCGTTACCAATCATTGGCACACCATTTGAGCGTATTGGTATGGACATAATTGGACCATTGGTTAAAAGTAGTTCTGGGCATCGATTCGCTCTTGTAATCTGTGATTATGCGACTAGATACCCAGAAGTATATCCATTACGCTCTACCCAAGTCAAACATGTGGTCCGATGTCTGATAGATCTGATTTCCCGAGTTGGTGTTCCTGCGGAAATTTTAACTGACCAGGGTGCTAATTTCATGTCAACTTTGATGAAAATGTTGTACAAGCAGCTAGGCATCACAGGCATTAGAACTACACCTTATCATCCCGAAACTGATGGGTTGGTTGAACGTTTTAATGGTACACTGAAAAGCATGCTAAAAAAGTTTGTGGATGAGACAGGTAGGGATTGGGATAAATGGATTCCTTTCCTCCTTTTTGCATACAGAGAGGTTCCACAGGCTTCGACTGGTTTTTCCCCTTTTGAGTTGGTTTATGGCAGACAGGTTAGGGGGCCCCTGGACGTACTCAAGGAAAGTTGGGTGGCTGGAGAGCCAGCCCAGTGCAGTGTTGCCTCCTACATCCTCCAAATGCGAGACAAGCTGGAAAAGATGAGACACCTGGCCCAAGAACACCTGAGAGAGGCCCAAACCAAGCAAAAGGTGTGGTATGACAAACATGCTAGAGAGAGAGAATTGAAACCTGGGCAGAAGGTATTGTTACTGCTTCCTTCCGGTACATCTAAGTTACTTGCTAAATGGCAAGGCCCTTATATTGTGTCTAGAAAAGTGGGACCAGTAACTTATGAAATCCTGTGCCCAGAAAGGAAACGCCCGAGGCAGATTTTGCATGTTAACTTGCTAAGAGTGTTCAAGGAGAGAGAGGTTATCCCAGCAGCAAAACCAGTGATGATGGTGCGGGTAGCAGAGGATGGAGATGATGATGAGTCTGACATGGAACCAGTTCGACCTCAAGGGGGTGCCATTGAGGCTCCTGAACATCTGAGTGAGGAGCAACAACAACAGCTGACTCAGGTGCAGAAGTCGTTCCTTCCGCTCTTCCAGGAGAGACCAGGACACACAGAGGTTATCAGTCATGACATTGTTCTGAAGGTTCCTACACCAATCCGGCAGAGGCCCTACCGTGTTCCTGAGAGAATGGTGGAGTCATTGAGGAAGGAGGTAGCAACCATGTTGGAAATGGGCATAATAGAGCCTTCAAAAAGTGAGTGGTCAAGTCCTGTTCTTTTGGTTCCAAAGAAAGATGGAAGTGTTCGATTTTGCACAGACTTTCGTAAGTTGAACACTGTTTCCTGTTTTGACTCTTATCCAATGCCCAGAATCGACGAACTGCTTGAAAGGTTAGGCAAAGCTAAATACATGACCACATTAGACCTTTGTAAGGGATATTGGCAGGTCCCACTTACTACTGCTTGTCGACCATATACAGCTTTTCGTGCACCTACTGGCTTGTATCAGTATACTGTGATGCCTTTTGGTCTTCATGGGGCACCTGCTACATTTCAGAGACTCATGGACATTGTTTTAGCTGATTGTGGACAATATGCAGCAGCATATCTTGATGATGTAATAATCTACAGTGAGTCATGGCAAGAGCATCTCCATCATCTTCAGCAGGTCCTCCAGAAGCTTCAGACAGCAGGGTTAACCATCAACCAAAAGAAATGCTCGTGGGCACAGGAGGAGGTAAAATACCTGGGGTACCGCATCGGGCATGGTCACATCAAGCCGCTGGTGGAGAAGTTGGAGACCATCCGAGGAATACCAAGACCGCAAACCAAGAGGCAAGTAAGGTCATTCCTTGGCTTAATTGGCTGGTATAGAAGATTCGTGCCTCATTTTGCCACACTGGCTACACCAATAACTAATCTCACTAAGAAGACTACTTCCTCCCATCTTCAGTGGACTGAAGAATGTGAGGAAGCCTTTAGAAAGTTAAAGGAATTGTTATGTCAAGATCCTGTCCTGAAGAGCCCTGATTTCAATAATAAGTTTCTTGTACAAGTGGATGCTTCTGATGTTGGCTTAGGTGCTGTTTTAGCCCAAGGAGAGCCTGGAGAAGAGAGGCCCATTCTGTTTCTGAGCAGGAAGCTCTTCGACAGAGAAAGAAAGTACTCTACTATCGAGAAGGAGGGTCTCGCCATAAAGTGGGCAGTGGATTCCCTCAGATATTATCTGCTCGGACGAGAGTTCATGCTTCAAACCGACCATCGAGCCCTGAAGTGGATGCATTCCATGCAGAGTCAAAACTCAAGAATACTGCGCTGGTGTCTGGCTCTTCAGCCATACCGCTTTATTATTGAGTACTGTCCAGGTAGTAGAAACATCATTGCTGACTATCTGTCACGTGTACCAGGTATGCACAACCCAGAAGGAGAGGGGGTAAGAAATGTGACAGAGTAGCTTGATTAATGTACTAATGTTACACAGTCATTGTATATTATGCTGTATTGTATAACTTGTAGATTCTCAGTCACACAGAAGGTGCACATTCTGCTGTGACATGGAATCTAATATACCTGTGTTTATCTGTTTATCAGATGCTGTAAAGGGGAAGCTGCCTTGAAGCCTGAGGAGCTGATTAATGCTACATGGGGAGCAGCCTGGGTGGATTTTTGAATGCACGGGTTGGTTGATTGTAGCCAGGGGTGGGGTCTGTTAGACTATATAAAGGAGAGCTGAAGGAGAGCTGATCAGTTGAGTGTGGGCTGCCAAGGGGAGAGGCTGACACCTTACCTCTCTGTTAGTTATGTTCTGTTGAATTTTGAGTTGTTTATTTCTTTTGTTATTTCACTTATTGTTGTCCAGGCCTGGAATAAATGATATTATTTTACCTGCAAGCCTGCCTCCTGGTCGATCTATGACATGTAAAGGGTTTTTCACTGACTAAAATGCCTATACACCATCCCACTTGGTAACAGCCATTTTTAGCCAATCAGGATGGAATATGAAAAATCTGAATGACCCGTTTTGTTTGATGACTATAGAGATACTCTGTACCGATTTGTGGGATTTTTGGACAAAATCTGTAGGAGTACTGTCAAAAAATATGTTTTGCAAATAGGCCTCCTGGTAGCGCTATAAAAGGCCCATGTGAAAGATTTGGGGCAGATGTTCTGCTGTGGCGTCCAGGGAGTGTGTGTGCACAGTTTCACTGCGAACAAGCCAACGGTGCCGGAGATTAGCTGTACACAGACAGAATGACGGACACACGGACGGACGGACGGACACACACACGGACGGACGGACAGGGGGCAAAACATACTCTCGACAATGAGACAATAATGTAATAATAAAATATAGCTGCAAGCAGCGATAATACGGGGCCAGGAGAGAGAAAGAGAAATGATAATTCCTTTAACAGGTCAGTTCATGAAAGTCCTTGCGGTCTTGTTTCCAATGAGGGCCTGTGAGCAATTAGGGGTTAAGAGTCTTGCTCAGGGAAAAATGTCATTTCATCGACACATTTGCTAACCTGGCCTGGAATCGTACCTGGGTCAACCAGAGCCTCTGACTCCCTAACCACTCAGCTATGGCCGACCCTCAGAGAGAGAGAGAGAGAGAGAGAGCGAGAGCGAGAGCGAGAGAGAGAGAGAGAGATAGATAGATAGATAGATAGATAGATAGAGAATAGATTGAAGAGACATGGAAACGGAATAGATTGAAGATAGAAACGGAATAGATTGAAGAGACAGAGAGAGAGACATGGAAACGGAATAGATTGAAGATAGAAACGGAATAGATTGAAGAGACAGAGAGAGAGACATGGAAACGGAATAGATTGAAGATAGAAACGGAATAGATTGAAGAGAGAGAGAGCCATGGAAACGGAATAGATTGAGCGATAATACGGGGCCAGAGAGAGAGAGAGAGAGAGAGAGAGAGAGAGAGAGAGAGAGAGAGAGAGAGAGAGAGAGAGAGAGAGAGAGAGAGAGAGAGAGAGAGAGAGAGAGAGAGAGAGAGAGAGAGAGAGAGAGAGAGAGAGAGAGAGAGAGAGAGAGAGAGAGAGAGAGAGAGAGAGAGAGAGAGAGAGAGAGAGAGAGAGAGAGAGATAGGAAATAGATTGAAGAGACAGAGACATGGAAACGGAATAGTTTGAAGATAGAAATGGAATAGATTGAAGAGACAGAGAGAGAGACATGGAAACGGAATAGATTGAAGATAGAAACGGAATAGATTGAAGAGAGAGAGAGCCATGGAAACAGAATAGATTGAGCGATAATACGGGGCCAGAGAGAGAGAGAGAGAGAGAGAGAGAGAGAGAGAGAGAGAGAGAGAGAGGGGCAGACAGGCAGACGGACAGGCAGACAGACATGGAAACTAGAGAGAGAGGGGAGAGAGACAGACAGACAGACAGACAGACATGGAAACTAGAGAGAGAGGGGAGAGAGACAGACAGACAGACAGACAAACATGGAAACTGGAGAGAGAGAGAGAGAGAGAGAGAGAGAGAGAGAGAGAGAGAGAGAGAGAGTCTTTACGTCCCTGACGGACCAGGCCTCTATTTTGCTAACTACTCTAGATCACTGCTTCCCTAGAAAGAAGCAATGATAAGTAATATGGACACTAAGCCATAGAAACACAGACGACTGAACTTGAGAGAAAGAAGACCATGCAATTAACAAATGAGCACTTTAAACCCTCACTAACCCTAACCTCAGTAAAACAACGCCTAAGCCTATCCTCAAGAAACACTATGTGTAAACCCAAGAATGCCAAATCAGGATCACCTCAATACATTGTCAGGGACAGGGACCGTACCAGCAACCCACGGACTCACAAGCTGCCTCTCTTCTCAATGAGCTAGATATATGGCCTCCCTGACAGTGTCTGTTGACATCTATAATTATTTTCGTCCATTATGAACCAAGCCTCTGTGTCCTAAACTACTCTAGATAACTGGTTCACAAACCATTTAGCAATAAAGATTTTTTTTTGTCTCCTCAGAACGAACTAGTGAAAGTTGCCGATCTACAAGCTGTTGTTTGATTGTAGATCGGCTATTTTCACAATGAAGTATGTCATACATTGAAAAAAAATACTCTCTCAAATAAGCATTTAAGGTTATCTTTAACAATTGCACATGTATTAATTGACACAATCATGTTGTGTGCAATGCAACTTGAAGAAGTCTGCATCAAGTGAGACTTGAACTGGCGATCTTCAGGTTGTGAGGCACACGTTTAAGCGAGGAGCCAATGAGATCAAACAGATGATACAGTTTCACGCAAATAGCTGAAAAATCCTGGGTTTAAGTGTTTTTCAAACTGCTCAAAATTGCGCACAATCTAAGGGTGGCGCTTACTGGTCAACGTGATAGATGTGTTCCTCATGAGTCAAGGCACATGTGTAAGCAGGTTTAATGGCGGTCGGCCAAACGAGGCATGACTTTTGACTGTTTAAAGTTTGCATTTTCAAAAAATCGCTATAGCGCCCCCCTTTAACCAATTGGAGTAAGATTGGTTTCAGTGATATTTGGAATGACCCTCAACATTACCGCAAAGTTTCAAAGAAATGTGAATCTGCATGTATGTGTTAGGGGCAGATGAATAATTTTCATAAAACTGCAATATTCATTGGCTCATTAAAGCTTAATTTTGTCACTTATGGAAAATCTGCTGCATCGTTGAGTCGGCATAGGTCCAAAGTTCATGTGTAAAAAGTTTTGTGCAGATTACTAAAAAATCCCAGGAGGAGATAGGTTTTAACTGTTTTTCATATCATTCAAAATGGTGGGAGATCTAAAGGTCAGAGGTCAAAAGTCAGAGGGTGAAAGTTGTTCATCATGAGGAGATGCATGTGTGTATCGAAGTTTTATGGCTGTAGGTCAAACAGGGCATGAGTTGTACCTGTTCAAAGTTGGCATTTTCAATTGAGTGCTATAGCGCCATCTTTTGACGAAAGATTGTGAGATTTATTTCTTGATAGTTTTTCATGACCATCTATCATATGGCTGAGTTTCGTAAAAAGCGTATGCACGGTTCAGCCACAACTGCGAAAAGTGTCAGAAGAAGAAGAAATGCCAATAACAAAACGGGTCCATGCTGGAAGCCTGGCCCCGTAATAAACAAAACTATTTCACTATTCGCTGAAACCAGGGGTGCAATGCTCACTGGACGGCCTTGCACGCCGTGCCGGACCCTATTTGACGAGGAGCACGCGCAGGCACACGCATAGATTTAAAACTACTTTAAATTCGCACCTCAACAACGTTTTCAAAGGTTCCCGACTCACACCTAGCGAATTAACATAGGAATAAGCCTATATGCATATCAATTGTCCATTGTGTGACTTGCAGTGTAGGTGTTAAGCGACGTGCGCGTCACGTCATTGAAATAGAGTGCAAGAACATACCAAATGAGCATTGCATGCCTGACCGAAACAAAGGCAGTTTTGTGTTGTTGTTGAAAGTGTGCGTGCAAAGTTTCACGGAAAACATTTCGTGTTGGAAACCACGCCAGTAGAAAACATTTCCTGTAGGAAACCACGCCAGTGGAAAACATTTCCTGTAGGAAACCACGCCATTGAAAAACGGCTTGTCGGGTGTCTGTCTGGTTGTCTGCTGCTGTTGCACAGCAACAGAAGGCTACTGACGTCAGGTGCACTAGACTAGACCAGTGGTTCTCAACCTGTGGCTCGGGACCCCCAGGGGTATCCCCACATGATTTTTGGGGGGTCCCCAGATGACAGTCAAGTGTTTAAGACCTTTTTAATACCTAAAGAAAGAAAGAAAGGCCATTACTGCATCAAAGGTAATAAACAAACTATATAACTGGTGAAACATTTGCCAAATTGTTAAATAATATAAGAAAGAGGCAAACATTGTGAAAATAGCAGACCTACAAGCTCACTGTAGATTGGCTATTTTCACAATATTTATCTGTGTAACCGAGTCAAACTTTTTAATTCTAAATGCAATGCCTCAACTCCTAAGTCCAAGTGCTTGTCAGGGTGGGGGGGTCCCCAGTTCAAATATGATTATTTTGGGGGTCCCCAGTTAAATTATAGTAAAATTATATGTAAGAAATAAAGACAGACCCACATGATATAACGTTGTACAACCACTAGTGCACGTCAAGTGCAGTTAAAGGGATATTTCACTTTCAAAATATTTTTGGGTCATTTTATCATCTACTCAGGTGCTGTGAGCCCCCTGGACACCTTTTAAGTTGCTTGATTCAGTATTTAGATATTCATTTTATCAGACACGCCCCCTTCCTATACAAACCCATTGTAACTTCAAACTCCATTTTAACCATGTTAGATTCATCGGAAACACCCGTCCTTGGTTCTGGTGACTGACATTGTCCTTCTAATATGTGAGGAGACTGTGTTTTTTCAATTACTTTTTCCATATTTTTTTTTTCATGTTTTCAGCGGCAACCTATGAATGATCCCTTGACTGCGAGAAGAATGATAGAAGCAGAAATGATGTCATCCCCCAAAAAAATCTCTGTTGACTCCCATGTTATGAGATGTAGAAAAACACTTCTAGCTCGGATTTCTTCTTTTTTTGGTGAAAACAAGCCATATTCAACTGCCGAAAACAACAGAACGGACGATCGCGGCAAAAAATGTTTTTGTTATACTGACATGATACTGACATGATGCTGACCATGATACTGACATTATACTGACATGATACTGACCATGATACTGACCATGATACTGACCATGATACTGACCATGATACTGACATGATACTGACCATGATACTGACATTATACTGACATGATACTGACATGATGCTGATCATGATACTGACATGATACTGACATTATACTGACATGATACTGACATTATACTGACATTATACTGACCATGATACTACATTACATTACATTACAGTAATTTAGCAGACGCTCTTATCCAAAGCGACTTACAATAAGTGCATTCAACATAGGTAGGCAAGAAATCTACTAATCACCAGAAGTTTTAAGGGCATTCTCTTCTAAAACAAGCAAGTAAGAGTATACCTAGCGCTAAGGTAAAAGTGCAATATATTAGCTACCTACTTTCTTAAACAGATGAGACAAATAGAGGAGAAGAATCAAATGAGCAAGAGCTAATACTAACAATTATACTAACATGATACTGACAAGGATACTTATCTGACATGATAATGACACTTTTCTGAACAATTTGAGCCGTTATTACATTATGAACTGTTACACATTATGAGCACATTATGAGCACATTATGAGCGACAACGCAAGGTTCTTAATGTAACACATTATTACATTATGCAAAAATATGTTATTACGTTATGCGCTCATGATTTTATTACATTATGAGCTGATTATTACATTATGAGCTTTTATTACATTAAGTTTATTACATTATGAACCTTTATTACATTATGAGCTGTTATTACATTATGAGTTGCTACATGGCGCTATAACTGGCCGATTCGTGTTTTTATCTATAACTGCATCGATGTGTGTAAAACTTTGTAAGCGCACTCCCTAGAGACCAAGGAAAAACCTTTGCCCTGCATTCTTCACATATTAAGCCTTTTATAGCGCCGCCAGGAGGCCAACTTATGTAAAACATTTTTTTTAATATTAAGCCTTGAAATTGTATCCAAATTTCACTTAAATCGATACACATGATATAGTCATGTGATTACCATGAATTTGTTTGATTTTTCATATTCCATCCTGATTGGCTAAGATTGACATCTAAAGTGATGTCCGTTTTGAACCAAATGTCAAAAATCATGAATACAGCGTCCGATTGCGGTGAAACTTTGCATGTGCATTGGCACTACGTTGAGGAAAAAATGCCACCCTTTTTGACTTTGCCCAATTATAGCACCACCAGTAGGCCGATTTTTGCAACACTTTTCTTTTTTATAATACTCCTACAAATGTTATCCAAACATCATGCAAATCGGTACACATTATCACTATAGTCAAGTGATCAAGATGGTTCCGTCCCATTTTTCATATTCCATCATGAACATTCCCAACATTGCTGGCCCACAATAACCTACCTGACCTGGCGGAGACCTGTGCTCCGAGGAGCACTTTTTCTAGTTTACTATACTATATTTAATGTGCTGTATATGGACATGTACCTGAACCTTGAATGTTATGAAATAAGTCATGAAGGACAAGTCACACATTAGAGGGTGTCCTGAACTACTCTAGATCACTGGTTCACAAACCATTTACCAATAACTAATAAAGACATTTTTTGTCTCCTCGGAACCGAAACCAGTGAAAGCAGCAGATCTACAAGCTCAGAAACACGTTGCCATCTGAAAAGTTGTGAGATTGTAGATCGGCTATTCTCAGAATGAAGTATGTCATACATTGAAATAAAATACTCTCAAATAAGAATTTCAGGTTATCTTTAACAATTACAGATGCATTAATTGACACCACCATGTTGTGTGCAATGCAACTTAAATGAAGTCTGCATCAAGTGAGGCTTGAACTGGCAACTTTGAGGTTGAGAGGCACAAGCTTAAGCGAGAAGCTATTGGGCCAACAGACCAAAGTCAGTGAATAAGGAGGTCAGACTGATGATACCGTTTCACGCAAATAGATGAAAAATCCAGGGTTTAAAAGTGTTTTTCAAACTGCTCCAAATTGTGGACAATCTAAGGGCGAGGCTTACTGGTCAAAGTGATATATGTGTTCCTCATGAGTCAAGGCACAAGTGTAAGCAAGTTTCACGACTTTCGGCTAAACGAGGCATGACTTTTGCCTGTTTAAAGCTTGCATTTTCCAAGAATTGCTATAGCGCCCCTCTTTGACAAATTGGAGTAAGATTGGTTTCAGTGATATTTGGAATGACCCTCTATATTACCGCAAAGTTTCAAAGAAATGTGAGTCTGCATGTATGTGTTAGGGGCAGATGAATAATTGTCATAAAACCGCAATATTCATTGGCTCATTAAAGCTTAATTTTTTCACTTAGAAAAAAATCCGCTACCACCGTTTTGTCGGCATGGGTCCAAAGTTTATGTGTAAACAGTTTTGTGCAGATTGCTCTAAAATCCCAGGAGGAGATAGATTTTAGCTTTTTTTTCATATTATTCAAAATGGTGGGAGATCTAAAGGTCAGAGGTCAAAAGTCAGACCACGAAAGTTGTTCGGCATAAGGAGACGCATGTGTGTATCGAGGTTTCATGGCCGTAGGTAAAACAGGAAATGAGTTGTACCTGTTCAAAGTTGGCACTTTCAATTGAGTGCTATAGCGCCACCCTTTGACGAATGACTGTGAGATTAATTTCTTTTTATTAATTTTCCATGACACACTACCATATGGCCGAGTTTCGTAAAAAGCGACAGCACGGTTAAGCCAGAACTAAGATTAGCCTTCAATTGAGAGGGAGCGAAAAACAGTTATCAATATAGCTGCAAGCAGCGATAATACGGGGCCAGGAGAGAGAAAGAGAAATGATAATTCCTTTAACAGGTCAGTTCATGAAAGTCCTTGCGGTCTTGTTTCCAATGAGGGCCTGCGAGCAATTAGGGGTTAAGAGTCTTGCTCAGGGACAAATTTCATTCATCGACACATTTGCTGACCTGGCCTGGAATCGTACCTGGGCTCACTAACCACTCAGCTATGGCCGACCCTGAGAGAGAGAGAGAGAGAGAGAGAGAGAGAGAGAGAGAGAGAGAGAGAGAGAGAGAGAGAGAGAGAGAGAGAGAGAGAGAGAGAGAGAGAGAGAGAGAGAGAGAGAGAGAGAGAGAGAGAGATAGATAGATAGATAGAAACGGAATAGATTGAAGAGACAGAGAGAGAGACATGGAAACGGAATAGATTGAAGATAGAAACGGAATAGATTGAAGAGACAGAGAGAGAGACATGGAAACGGAATAGATTGAAGATAGAAACGGAATAGATTGAAGAGACAGAGAGAGAGACATGGAAACGGAATAGATTGAAGATAGAAACAGAATAGATTGAAGAGACAGAGAGAGAGACATGGAAACGGAATAGATTGAAGATAGAAACGGAATAGATTGAAGAGACAGAGAGAGAGACATGGAAACGGAATAGATTGAAGATAGAAACGGAATAGATTGAAGAGAGAGAGAGAGAGACATGGAAACGGAATAGATTGAGTCATGTTTTTTGCAATTCAACTTAAATGAGTCTGCATCAAGTGAGGCTTGAACCGGCAACCTTGCGATCGTGAGGCACTCTTAGGTAGCTGCAACACTACCTATAGTGCTATAGCTTTGTCCAGGCTCATATTGTCTGTTGAGGATCACAAACTCTTGCCTTCTGTCATGACCCAAGCCCCTGTTTCACCAACACAAAGATCAGTCGTTCACAAACCATTTACCAATGAAGAAATTGTACATCTCCTCAGAACCAAAACTAGTGAAAGTAGCCGATCTACAAGCTCACAAACCATTAAAAGTTGTCAGATTGTACATCGGCTATTTTCACAATGAAGTATGTTATACATTGAAAAAACATACTCTCATTGCTATCTGAAAAGTTGTGAGATTGTAGATCAGCTATTTTCACAATGAAGTATGTAAAAAACACTCAATTAAGTATTTCATGTTATCTTTAACAATTGCAGATGTATTCATTGATAGTCATGTTGTCTGAAATGCAACTTAGATGAAGTCTGCACCAAGTGAGGCTTGAACCTGTGACCTTGAGGTTGTGAGACATACACTTAAGCGGGACGCTATTGGACCAACAGACAAACCTCTGAAAAAAGAGATCACACTGATCATACAGTTTCACGCAAATAGCTGAAAAATCCTGGGTTTAAGTGTTTTTAAAACTGCTCAAGATTGCGGACAATCTAAGGGCGGTGCTTACTGGTCAGCGTGATAGATGTGTTCCTCATTAGTCAAGGCACATGTGTAAGCAGGTCTAATGGCTGTTGGCCAAACGAGGCATGACTTTTGCCTGTTTAAAGTTTGCATTTTCAAAAAATTGCGCCCCTGTTTGACCAATTGGAGTAAGATTGGTTTCAGTGATATTTGGAATGGCCCTTTACATTTCTGCAAAGTTTCAAAGAATGGTAAGTCTGCATGTATGTGTTATGGGCAGATGAATAATTGTCATAAAACTGCAATATTCATTGGCTCATTAAAGCTTCATTTTTTCACTTATGGAAAATATTTTGCATACGTTTGTCGGCATAGGTCCAAAGTTCATGTGTAAAAAGTTCCGTGCAGATTACTCAAAAATCCCAGGAGGAGATTTTAACTGTTTTTCATATCATTCAAAATGGTGGGAGATCTAAAGGTCAGAGGTCAAAAGTCAGAGTGTGAAAGTTGTTCATCATGAGTAGACGCATATGTGTATTGAAGTTTCATGGCTGTAGGTCAAACAGGGCATGAGTTGTACCTGTTCAAAGTTGGCATTTTCAACTCAGTGCTATAGCGCCACCTTTTGACGAAAGATTGTGAGATTTATTTTTTGATCGTTTTTCATGACCATCTATCGTATGGCCGAGTTTCATAAAAAGCGTATGCACGGTTCAGCCAGAACTGGCAAAAACGGCAGAAGAAGAAGAAGAAGAAGAAGAAGAAGAAGAAGAAATGGAATAATGCCAATAACAAAACGGGTCCATGCTGGAAGCCTGGCCCCGTAAATATCATGTATCACATAGTGATCAAATTGAACCGGACAGACGTGATCACTATCTGCTTTTTCCACTGTTTTGTCTGTGGCAACCCCTAGAAACAGATGCTTAAGGCTGTAGGGGGTGGAACCATGAAGGACTGCCCCTCGAGTATGTAAGGAGAAGTGAGACTGGTGCAACTCCAAAACCTAGAGCAAGCTTCAGAGCTGTCTAATAGCACATTGTTATTCTTAACAGCCAGCATAACGTTGAACCAATCTTCTGTCTCCAGTCTGGTTACTTCTGCATCTCCACAAGGGCAAAAGGGAATTATTTGCCTTCCATCATCTTCTTTTTTATAATTACTATCATTTTTTTTAATTTTATTTTTTTTACTATTATTATTATGGATAACTTAGACTTAGACAAATTTGAATCGGATGAAGTAAAAGACATTAAATAAGCCCTGGAGAATCAGGACTTGACCTCAGCAGTGGGCAAGATTCAGGATTACTTTAAAGAGCTAGACAATGTACAGTTGAACATCGCTGTCACAGGGGAGTCAGGCTCTGGAAAGTCAACATTCATCAATGTCTTCCGAGGTTTGGGGCATGAAGAGGCCGGCTCTGCCCCAACTGGCGTTGTGGAGACCACCCTAGAGGTGAAAGACTATCCCCACCCTAAATACCCAAATGTCACATTGTGGGATCTCCCTGGTATTGGTACACCTGCATTCAAAGCAGAACAATATCTTTGTGATGTTAATTTTGAACGTTTTGATTTTTTCATCATTGTCGCCAGGGCAGGAATTTCACGGCGGCCACGGCGGCCATGGCCGTCGTTGCCCCTCTCATTGGCCGTGTGCCCCTCGAATAATGACATGCCTTCACGGCCACAGTGGCCGTGGTGCCCCAGCTGCGCCCAGCAACTGATTTCACAGTTTTTCCTCTGCGCGATTTTCTTGTCAATACGTTTTTTTTAGTCACCAGTCCCTTTGGTTGAGCTGCGCAGCTACAACATGCACAATGGTAGGTAGGTTTGATTTTAAGCCTCCTATGAACCTTCGGAATCCCGCAACACAGTGTAATAGACACAAAAGCATTACCGGGCCAAACAGGAGATAAATCTAACGCAGCCTGAACTAATCAATGGTAGGTTTGATTTCTAGCCTGAGAGAGAGAGATAGAGAGGATTCTGTAGTCCTACAGACCGATGTGCCCCGATGTTTTTTTCAACGGAAAAATATAGATGAATACATCTAATAAAATACAGCAAAATCCCCAAATTATGAGTCTTAATATAAAGCAAGCAACAGAATAACTGCAAACAAATTAAAAGTGTAGGCTATCAATATCATACAAAAGAGTGACCTCACCGCTCTGATGGACAAGAAATAAATCCTTTTGCAAACCACATCCATGATATCTGTTCGTTTGTCAACAATGTTCTAATTGGGAAGTTTATTTCAGCAGAATGTGACAGTTTTAGTCAGTTTTTTGGTGCGCAACACAGCCCTCGTTTAAGTGATTGCTTTCACCTGCTGCTGCAGTGTGCGGAGCTTGCGCGCAACAGGGCATATCTCCGCCAAGCCAGGGTGACCTACCCAGGGCCATGAAATTCATATGCAGGCATAGTAGCCAATTAGAATGAAATCTGCAAAAACTGACTAATATACTGATACAGAACCATATATTGGCTATATATTATGGCTTTCAGGTGGAAATCTTGTATGTTCCTTTTTTATTATTATTTAAAAACAATTTAAAATCATGAAAATAGCCAATCTACAAGCTGTAATTATTAATAATTAAGAAATACTATATTTTAAAGAGAGAGAAAATCAACTAAGTCATTATTAGTGCAAGTTCAATCACATTTCATTTGAATGAAAATAACTTGTGGGGAAAATACATAAAATCTCTCAGAGGTCTTCAACAGGGGGTCCGCGACCCCTAGGGGGTCCGCGAAGGTACTGCAGGGGGTCTGCGACCCCTAGGGGGTCCGCGAAGGTACTGCAGGGGGTCTGCGAAATTGTTGTTTGATTAAAGAAATGTTTTTAAAAACTTTTTTTTTCCAAAAATGTAAATTTGTCTTTAAACATAACATGACATATTTTAATAGCTTAGTAATGAATGCACAATAACATGGTATGTTTATACATATTTTGTAGAGAAAGATCAGTGGTGTCAGTTCAGCAAAAGCTAAGGTATGGCAAGGTTAGGGTTGCCAACTCCCAGAGATTAAAATAAGGGACATCTATCCTTTTTTTAGGGGTTCAACCCCCCCCAAACCCCTGAAATGCATAGCAACTATGCATTATACCTATAACACAATGCAAACACAATGGTCTGGTCTTACACCTGCATTAGGCTACTATTCATGATTTTTTTTCTGGAGCCAAGGTATGGCACCTGCCATGCCTTGCCATACCCAATTGACGCCCCTGAGAAAGGTCCTTTTGCACACCTACTGGGTCAACCTGTGCGTAGGAGCAGGCAATTTTTTCATGTTTATTTATATAAAACACAATTTTATACATAAATATATGATATATATAGTAGCCTACCCCCTACCCTACGAGGTAGGGGGTCCCTGCTCCATCACCCCATCAGTTTGGGGGTCCCTGGCCTGAAAAGGTTGAAGACCCCTAATTATTCTGTGAATCTAATGTGATTAATGTGACCCCTACTTCAGTCAGTGAAGTCCAGGGCTGAATGTGACATATTGAGACCTATATAACTAAATATTGGTCATTTGCCAACACATTATTTTGTAAAATAAATGGGTTATATTTCACAGATAGTTATACAATTCTTATAATATATTAAAATACAATCATCCTTAACCTTCAAGTTAAATGCATTATTTCCGGGGACTTAAACACTTTTTTTTTTGGATGGCCTTCCTGCCCTGGCATTTGGCCTTTGTGCCCTCCAAAAAATTACAACACCAAAGGCCAAGTGGCCTTGCCCCTAAAATGACGAAATTCCAGGCCTGATTGTCGCATCAGATCGCTTCAGAGAATGTCATGTTCAGCTGGCCAACGAGATTCAGAAAATGAAAAAGAACTTCTACTTTTTACGCAATAAGATTGATAACAACATTGCGGCTGAGAAAAGGAGCAAGCCAAGCACATTCAACAAGGAAAAGACACTGGATACCATTCGACAAAACTGCATCAAAGGTTTGACTGTTTTACTCTTGTCAATTTCCCTTAAATTACACACATAGCACTTAAATTACAAGTACGCTTAACATTTTAAATAGCAATTCAAAGGGTGCATGTCGCCTTTCCGACATGTCGCCTTTCCGACGTTAACGAACCCTATACCTAACCCTAACCGCACGCGGAAGCCAGTAGTCGGAGTGGCGAGATGTCGGAATGGAGAAATGAACCCCAATTCAAACTATTTATGCAAGAATGATTACAAGAGCATATTGTGATCAAATCACTATTAGATCACAACTTGTTGGGCATTATATTTCTATTTACCAAAATAAAAACTCACTTTTAGAAGTATAAATGTATTATAAATCTATTTTTAAGGTACCAAGGCTATTAAGACTATACTTTGGCTATTTTAAAAGAAACTGAACTAAACTGACGAGAGACAAATCCAAGAAGATTGTTCTGTTCAAATAATAATAAGGGTAATAATAATAATAATAATAATAATAATAATAATAATAATAATAAGGGTAATAATAATAGTAGTAGTAGTAGTAGTAGTAGTTATGAAATACATGTTATTGTTATCTCTCTTCCAAGTTATCCAAACAAAGAACATATGCTGACGATGTATATAAAGAAGACTCATCTCATACAATCTCAAATTAAGGGCTTTTATAGCCTATCATTTGATTCACAGATTAGGCTTCTTTTGCTTGTTCAACTAATATCCCAGATCAATGAGAGCCTCATGCCTCCATCGATTTGAAAGAAAACTAAAATAAATGTTGACCCCAGACATCGGAGGCCAAAGCATTTTGTAGTTTTGTCCCGATTTGCTGGAAAGTATACTCACATATTAATGATAAAAAGTTATCATTCAATTCATGAATTGTTCAGTTCAGAAAAAACGTTGTCAGTTATTAGCCCTCAGGCCAAAAGGCATCAAGTCGCAGGTCTCCTACCGAATGGCAATGGACGAAAAGGCCTCACATGTAATAGCATCAGATGAAATAGCCTAGCACAAAACTGCCTCATGTTTTTTTCCCCCTGGCCTTACATTAGTAAGCACTCAAACTGCAAACTGTGAATAAAGTATTAAATCAATTTCTTGTTATGTCTGCTGCTACACTTAAAATATAACAAATGTGAACTGATCAAATCGTATTTCGTATCGTTATCGAGATATTTGGCATAAATATTGAGATTTTCCTAAGATTCAGTAGTTGTCTTGTAAATGCATTGAGTAATACATCAACAGTCAATTTAAGTATTATTTGGTTTCATTTCATTTTTTAGGGCTTGGGAAAGTCAATGTAGCAGCTCCTGATGTCTTTCTGATCTCCTGCTTTGAGCTTGGTCTCTACGACTTCAACCAGCTTCTTGACACCATAGAAGAGGAGCTCCCTAAGCACAAGAGACATGTGCTGCTCCTAGCCCTGCCCAACATTACCATGGAGATTCACCAGAAGAAGAAGAAAACCCTGCAGGCAGACATCTGGAAGGTGGCTTTGCTGTCTGGTGCTGTGGCTGCAGTGCCAGTCCCAGGCCTCTCATTCGCTGTGGATGCGACCATTTTGCTGTTTGAGATTAAGAAGTATTATAAGGCTTTCAACCTTGATGATGAGAGCCTGCAGAAACTTGCAGAGATCAGATGTGCCAGTGGGGGAGCTAAAGGCTGAAATGAAAAACACACCAAAAATTAAGTTTAATGTCGAAGGGGTTATAACTCTTCTTCTTTCTTACATTCCACGACTTGCAGTTGTGGAAGGTTCTGCTGAGTATATAGTCAGCCTGATCCCTATCATAGGTTCCGCTATAGCAGGGGGGATGTCCTTTTTCACCACACGCTATATGTTGAGGAAATGTCTGGAGGAGCTGGCAACTGATGCCCACAATGTTCTTATGAAGGCAGTGTCTACCTCAGTGTGAAAATGCTGGCTGTCGGTGGGAAAAACAAACTTAGCTAGCATGACAATCTGAATAATTAACACTTTTAATCGGTGGCACAGGAAATCTACGTAACTTCCAGCGTATGTACCATATAGATTTATCAGCGGACAGAGAAATTATTTTTTTACGGGATGGTTGTGTTGGGATGGAGGAGTGCTCGTTTTGTTTAACTCAACATCCTGTAATCTTTAAACAGGTGATGACTATTCTGTCCACCACGGCTCACCAACTCAGATGGCACACTAGTGGATGGGCTGGCTGCTCATGTGGGTACTCACTCACCTGGTGGCTCATTCACCTGGTGGCTCACTCAGGTATTACACTATTACATTACAGTCCAGTCAGCAGACGCTTTTATCCAAAGCGACTTACAATAGGTGCATTCAACATAGGTAGGCAAGAAAACCACTAGTTACCATAAGTCTTGTGCATTCTCTTCTAAAACAAGCAACTAAGAGTATACCTAGCGCTAAGGTAAAAGGGCAATATATCAGCTAACTACTTTCTTAAACAGATGAGACAAATAGGAAAATCAAATGAGCAAGAGCTAAAACAAATAAGTGTATCAAATAAACAAGATCCAATAAAACAAGAGCTCGTACAAGTAATTGACAACAAGTAGGCAAGGCTAAGAGGAAGGGTCAGGGTAGTGTTTCCTGAAGAGGTGGGTCTGCGGCAAAAGATGGGCAGTGACTCTGCTGTCCCGACATCAGTGGGGAGTTCATTCCATCACTGTGGGGCCAGAACAGAGAAAATCTGTGACCGTGTAGATCGGCCAGAAGGACCTCTGAGCGACAGGGCAACCAGCCGACCCGAGGTGGCTTTTCAAGTGATGTAAAAAGTCTTTATTCAGTTTAGAGTGAAAAAACGAGCACTCGCCCTCTCTCCAACCCATCTTATCCAATCTATAACTGCCACCTGTGAAATTGACTGATTGGTTAATGCTGATGAGCCAATTGTTCTTGTAATGGCCACAGCCATCCAGAACAGACTGACACGTGTCTTTGTCTTCTACTTGCTTAAATACTGCTTAACTCTATTACGCATATTGATGTGACGAGTATACTGTATATTACTGCACTAATCAATAATATTTCTGTAAACAGGATATGGTGGAAATCTATTTTGTTTAACTTTTGTTTCTATCTGGGTGTTATTTTAATGATGACAAAATGTAAAAATCTCTTTTTCTGTTGATAATCATTAAAATTCTCTCCAAAAAGAAATGTGGGTTCTCATTTCTCACAGTAAAAAGCATCTGTCCTTGGACTAAAAGCCTTCCGTTCAGAAATAATGTAGTCAGTTACAGCCCTCATGCCAAAAGGCATCAAGTCTCAGGTCTCCTACCGAACAACAATGGACAAAATGGCATCAGATGAAATAGGCTGAAGTTGCACAAATCTGCTTAAGATGTTTTCCCCTTACAGTGATAAGCACTCAAACTGCAAAGTATTCAATCAATCAATCAATCAAAACTCGAAATGATTTCTCCAGGCCACAATATACAAAGGCAATATATATTGTAAACTATTTGAAAAAATAAAAGCTGACCTATACAAGCTTAAGCCGAACATGCCATTCAACAACTTGTAAATTGGCTATTTTCCAAAACATCTTGAAACAATATGAAAGTGTTTCAATATTTTTACATAAATCTTGTATGAGGGGATCTGGCACAATATATTTTCAGATGGGGTTCTGCGGCAAACCACATGTTAATTTGGAGGTTCTTGCCATTAAATAGTTTGAGAACCACAATTATGTACGTATGTATTAATTCAAATCCCCCTTCTCTACCTTTTTTAAATGTATTATTTTTTTACATTTTTGTGTTATTAGTTTTTAACCTTTTTAACACTTTTTTACATAATAGAGTTGTTTTTATTTTGTTTCTATTTTGTAAAGCGACTTTTGAGTATTTAGAACGACATTTGAGGAGCTGGATTTAAAAGCTGATTCCACACAGTTTGAGGACATTAGTGAAAGAGAAGCAGACTTCACATCCTCCTATTGACACCATTAGAGCACCGAGTGGAAGTCAAAACAGACCAAACTGGACCAGAGTCCCTCAGGGTTCTCTGACGCTGTGCTGTGCAGACGATGTGCTGTGCTACTCCAGACGCTGTGCTACTCCATGAATTGTTCTTGCTTTTAAACATTTCTAGACAGCGGTTTTATTTCACATTTTAGATTTTAGTAGTTTTATACATTTATTATACCTGAACCACTCGGATGTCTCGATCACAAGCTTGGATGACGACAACCTGGACTGTGTCAGCGCTAGCACGCTGCTAGCCTGGCAGCCGGCCACCCGGCACTAGCCCGCCGCTAGTCTGACAGCGGAACGACCTTCGCTACTCCACCCACCGAGTGAAGACCACCTTGCTGGGCTACTATCTGGAGGTTGTTCAACCGCACCAGGCCCAGTAAAATAGGCCTACACCGGTACGTTTCGGTCTGAGCTGGACGACCGGCTTCGAATGCTATCAATGCATTGAATGGGAGATTATCACGTTTTATCAGACCATTGAATGGGCGAAGTAGGCGAGCTACTGTCTACCCCGCGATTTGTCAGACCATTCATTGGGCGTAATCAGGAGCTACTGACCTACCGACGGAGGCGGAGCAGTCCCCACAACAATATTTACGATTCTGTACGTATCGGTACATAACTCGAACGGCGCTGAGTAGGCACAGGCGAGCGTCGCACCGCTCCGGACGGCAACTCAGTCGCCTTAGCTCCTTCGGTGGCCCGTCGCGGGGCTCCAGCTCGCCTGAGACTGCGCGCCTCCGTCATGGTCCGAAACCAAAACAACCAAAACCAAAACCGAAACTGAAGTATTTAAGTCATCTCCGTCGGTAGGTCAGTAGCTCCTGATTACGCCCATTCAATGGTCTGATAGAACGTGATAATCTCCCATTCTATGCATTGATAGCATCCGAATCAGGTGGCTGGACCCTATCTGTCTACCTTCTACATTCAGTGGGCCACCATAGTGTGGCCCTTGTCTGTAAGTGTTGTCCTGTGCCACAGGTTGCCTGCCTGTCTTATACACCTTGAAGAGCACTTTATCCACTTCACTGTACACTGTCACTGGCCCCAGGCTTTTCTTTTTTCTTCCCCAGCAACCCACCACCATGGCGATGTCACTCACCTTTTCCTCCGGCTGTGAGGGCTGCTTTCGCCTGACCCAGAAGGTACTCGAGCTGGAGGCCAGAATATCCCGGCTATATGACATCAAGGAGGACGAAATGTTCCTGGACACCATGTACTCCATCTGCTGCCCTGACGACAATGATGCCGTGGACTCAACCCTCGGACTGCACTCCACTGAGGCCGCTATCTCCGCGGGTTCCGATCTGGATTCAACCGTCCCCTGCCTGGACGCTGTTCGACGGATCAAGCAGGGGGGCCAAGCAGGGGGCCAAGCACAATACTGGCCGCCCTCTTCGTAGTGCTCCGAAGCCCCCCAACACCCCCGTCCTGCTGGACCTGGCGGTGGACCCCTGGCCAAGGCTCGCGGCCAAGCCAAATTCGATTGCCTGCTCAACTCCAAGGAATCCTAATCCGTGGACTCTTGTGCGTGGAAAGCCACAGCGACGACAATCTTCCGCACCCATCTCTCCGCCGGGCCCCCTCAAGCTTGCAAATCGATCCCCTCAAGCTTGCAAATCGATCGCCACGACCCCCATGTGCGTGTCCCTCGGCTGTCCACTCTCCCCAACCGCCCGCCTTCGGTGTCCCAGAAGCAGGCTCCTTCTGGCTCATCAACAGCCCCTAGCGTCACCGTTATTATTGACTCTCAACTGAATTTTAATGCACACATTAGTCATGTCATCAAGATTGCCTTCTTTCACCTGAGTATGTTGCACGAATTAGAACCTATCTATCACTGGACGATGCCAAAACGTTAATGCACGCTTTTGTTTTCTCTCGACTTGATTATTGTAATGCACTTTTTTCTGGCTTGCCAAAGAAAACAACAGACAGATTACAACTTGTCCAAAATGCGGCAGCCAGAGTTTTAACTAAAACTAAGATGAGGGAACATATCACCCCAGTCTTAGCATCATTACATTGGCTCCGAGTTGTTTTTAGGATTGATTTTAAAATTATTTTACTTGTTTATAAAGCTCTCAATGGCCTGGCACCTTCCTACCTCGTCCTACATCTTCCTGCCTAGATACGTTCCAAATCGCCCCCTCAGGTCCTCTTGTGCTGGCCTACTCGACGTGCCTGAAATGTCACAACAATACGGTGAAGCAGTATTTTGCTTCTATGGGCCGACTGCTTGGAATAAACTCCAAATATACCTAAGACAGGCCCCCTCCGTGGATAGCTTTAAAGCACAGCTCAAGACTTACTTCTTCACTCTTGCTTTTAGTTGATATTTTTCCTATGTCGCTGTGTTGCTGTTTATGTCTTCGCTGTGTGCTTGATTCACTGCCTTTTGTTTTCACCATTATTTTAATACCATTGCTATTATTATTAATTTCCTTCAAGTGGTTTGTGTAAAAAATAAAAAATAAAAGTTCCCCCTGCAGTATCTCTGAGGACCCCCTGTTGAAGACCATGACCATTGACTTGGTAGACGCATCATGGACAACCATCCATTTGATTTACACAAAAGCTGGGAATCTGTTTGTCTCCCTATTGTTCCACTTTTTTGTCAGAATTTGTCACAGGCAATAGGAACTGGCAGCTACCGTCATTTGCAGTTTTCAAGAAAGGGGGGTGGTGGGTTGAGATTATAAGAAACCAAACAGGGAAAACAGGTCAGATATGTCAATAATTCCTACTGAGTGGAGTAAAATATATATATATCAGGATACATTTAAGAATGTAGGCAAAACTCACTAAATAACGCTATATACATTAAAATCATGTTGTAGTTTGTAAAGGAGAAGCGCATTTAATATTCTTTAGTATTAGTATATTCTTTAGGTAGAGGACATGGCTAAGATATGTATGCTCTTAATTTAGGAGAGAATATCTCAACTCTGCTCTAGGCTAATATTATGAACAGCTAAGTGCCAACATTCAGAAAACCTTCATTAAATAAGGTTTTCAGATGTCAGTAATAGACCCTGGAAAACTCACAAGCTCCTGTTAGTATTGTTAACTGATAGTATAATAAGCTCCCTATAAACAAATGCAAGGGCACTTGTATCAGGAATAGACATCTAATGTCAGATAACGGTAGAGAGGCTTTCAGCTGGTTTTGAACGCAACACATTTACAATGGGCATCGTAGGCCAATATTATATCAAGTAATACTCAATACAATGTACAGTACGAATAGCAACTTCCTCTTCTCGTGATGTCATGATTCTTCATGAAGGACAGCAGCTTTTCCGGCACTTATGGAAAAAAACTGCAGGAAAAAAACAGCTGTCTTATGAACAAGGTATGAACAATCAAAACCACATGCACTCACATTTTCTAATCCCATGTGTCAAAAACAGGCATGGTCCTGTTTTAAAGTTTTTTTCCCCCAGTTTATAAAGTGTACTGATTTAGCACATACTGAAGTTTAATGGATACGCCACTGAACTACTCTTCACATCATCTGTTGAACAGACTTTCATCAGTGGTTGAATTTAGTTCAAAACCTACTATACAGGGAAGACATTTTGTCTTTGGAATGCCAGAACAGACATTAAGTTTGACATATATTGATAGATATATTCACTGCTATGAATGACAAATGACCAACTCAAATTAATCATACAATTCTGAACATGAAATGGAAAACATGAAACTAACACTACTTTTATTCAGGGTTTTCATTCCAGCCTCACAATTTAACTTCAGTTACCCCGCCTAGATTCAGGAGCCAAGTACCCAAATGGCTACTTTGCATAACAGGTTTACCTGTGGCGGTGAGCGTGTACGTGCATGTACGTCATTAAAATACAGTTCCCCAAAAGAAAATCACCATTACAGCACTGCAAATGGATTAATTAACATTGAGGATTTGACTGTACGTGTGGGTTTGACATAAATTGACAAGATACTTTACTTTACTAATTACTAATTTGTCTCAAATGTTGGATACCCGAACCTCCACCTCCACTTTGAGAAGCCACCGATAGACACTTTGATTAGATTTAAACCAAAACACTTACTTAAAGATGTGTGGTCACCTATTTTTGTAATAAAAAAAGTAATTGACACAATCTATGCCCAAATGGCCAACAAAGGGAGGCCATGTTGAAAGAAGTATTTTGCAGAGCAGAGGACATTTTCAAATCCAACGGTAATACATAAAGGCAAGAATGTTCAATTATAACATGCAATATCAATAGACATAACATAACATGACTTCGATGCAATTGTGAATGAAAGTCATTAACACATTAAATGTATATGTGTTATATTTGTATTTCATTTGGGGGAAGGAGGCTTTTGGTTTGGTATCAGAAATAATTGTGAAAGTGAAATAAGCCAAAACCAAATGGATTTAAATCTGTGACCAACATGCAAATGATTTGAATCATTCAGACATTCAGCTCCACAGCTCCACCCTGTGGGGGAGGGGCGGCATTGTTCCATATAGTGTTGAACTCAACAAGAAGCTTCACACCAAAACCAGCAGATACTAGATATTCATAGCCCTGGAATGAGACACTTCTGTACAAAGCAAGTGTAAAGGTTGTGGCCTAAATCTAGTAATCAGTATGTCTATAAGTGGTTTCTCAAAGTGGAGGTGGGGGTTGAGGGAGAGTTCTAGCATTTGAGGATAACATTTATTTTAATAATTTGAATCAAAGTTTGTTAAAGGTGTCTTCTTGTCTAACCCACACGTGCACAGTGTGCGTGCGAGCGAGCGCGCGCGCGTGTGCGTGTGCGCGTTTGTGTGTGTGTGTGTGTGTGTGAGTGAGAAATGCGCATGCAACAGGTATGTGCAGGGTGTCAAAGCTCCGCCCCCTGTCAGACCCATCAGATACAATAAAAGCTTCAGCTTCAGATCAAACGCACAACTTCCAGTGAGGGAGGATAGACTGTCTTTCCATCCACAGCTACAGGAGGAGGGAATACTACTGACCCAGACCTGAAACCTACTGCTGACTGACTGTCTGAATGAACGTTAACAAGAAGAACCACAATTCAGTGAAAGTCAACTTCAGGGAACATTCTAGAGGAGGGAGGTTTACCACAACTGACTGACTGGCCGATTTCCTGTCTTGAGCAGACTGTGGCTTCACTCAAAGAAAGACAAAATATGTCTACAACGTTTTCTTTTTCAGAAGAGGATTTCTTCTGTCCTGTGTGTCATGACATCTTTAGAATGAGTCAAATCAGGCGTGGTCCTGTTTTACAGACTTTTCAGTTTATAAAGTGTACTGGTTTAGCACATACTGAAGTTTAATGTATTCGTCACTGAACTACCCTTCACATCATCTGTTGAACAGACTTGAATTTAGTCCAAACCTACATTGGAGACATTTTGTCTTTGGAATGCCAGAACAGACATTTGTTTGACATATATTGATGGATATATTCACTGCTATGAATGAGAAATGACCAACTCAAATTAATCAACACAATTCTGAACATGACATCGAAAACGTATCAAACTGAAACTAACACAAATGTTATTTATGGTTTTCATTCCAGCCTCACAATTTAACTTTAATTACAAATTGATTAATTGACATTGAGGATTTGACTGTGTACGTGTGGGATGGACAAGATACTTTTAAAGAACTAAGTAATTTGTCTCCAATGTTGGAGACCCCGAACCCCCACCTCCACTTTGAGAAGCCACTGATAGACATGTTGATTAGATTTACACCAAAACACTTTTTAAAGATTTGTGGTCACCTATATTTGGAAAAATATATAAAATTCACACAATCGATGCCCAAATTTCCAACAAGGGCACCCACACGGAGGAAATATATGAACATATATGCCAACATATGGCAAGTATATGCAAAATATATGCTGCATATATGCCATATTCAGGTTCATATATGTGGATACATAGGAAATGTATGTCTCATATATAGGTTATATGTTCACATATATGCCACAGTCAGGTTCATATTTGTGCATCTATGTCATATAATGACTACATATATAACTCTTATATATCTGAATTTTAGCATATATACAGCTAATACAGTGCAGTATATCTGACTTTTTGCATGTCATACATTATATATATATATATATATATATATATATATATATATATATATATATATATATATATATATATATATATATATATATATATATAATGCATTTATTTATTTATTTTCATTTGCATATTCATGTGCATATTAGCCAAAGTTCTATATAACAAAATGTAATTATTATTGTACTTAAATTCAATGCAGATTGAGGTTTGTTGATTCAATGTAGGCTACTGTATTAAGACAACATTGTTTCATCATATTTGATTGCATCGATAAAGCAATTTTGCCTAGTATTTATTTATTTTCTGAATGCCTTTCTCTACTATTTTGCTATAAATTAATTGAAGACAACATTTTAACAATGATGATGATATCATATTAAATCCAGCCACATAGGATATCTTGGAAATAACAGCTTCAATAACACTTAACACTATACGATAACCTTTATTTTTCATTACCAAATGAACAATAATTAAAACTAGTGGCCTTAATAGTATTTTTGGGGGGTTAACAACCATAGGTCATGATCAGGTACCAACTGATGACATGTTTCACTTTCTTGTCTGTATAAATGTCAGCTTGTTAGAGTTATTGGTTAATTTGCGCACATTTTTCCCCCCTTCTTTTTATTTTAACACTCAAGCCTTTTAAAATGCAGCCTTCCATGTGGAACCACTTTGGGTTCACTCTGTATTCCAGCTAGGTCTGAGACGCTGTCTGTGAAACCGCTTACCTTTCTTTTGTAAATTAATAATTACATAATATCAATTAGGGTCAAAAGCCAAAGCGTGGCGATGGGAAGCAGCTGAAGGCCCTTGATCCAGTCAAAAAGATGGCCACAATTGCTGAGTAAAAAGAATAATTAATTGAGAAAGAAAAATTAAAGTTCTTATTATGTAGTAATTCGACCTCAGCTCCATAGCATGTGCCAACTACAGTATGGTCAACCCTGACCTACGGAGGCATATATTTGGTAAACAACCTGTGCTGAGTGATGCTCACCTCTGATCAAAGTTAGGAGCCCTTGCATAAAACTAGTTTTGACACTGCATTCCTTTTAATCCCATCATGCCCTTTATCGTTATCTAATCACTCATCATGTACGTACAGGTACATGATGGTTTTGACTCCAATCTTTTGTTTTCCATTGTCTTACTATGCACGGTCTAAGATTTTCTCATCATGAAAGAAGATTTCTCATCAAGAGACCGTCACCGTAATGGAAACCACAACTATCGAAGCTACCTTACCAAACCAAAACTTTTTTTTTGGTTTGGTAAGGTATAGAACTGGTAGAACTTGATCTCCTTGACCTCAAGTAACACTGTCCTCTTAAAAGCCAGCAATCTCTAATATCCATACAACACGTACCTACTCACCTCTGCACCTAAATGGCCCTTTGCTCCAGTGTTGTTTTTGGCAGGCATTTTAGATTTAGTCTTTTGGACGAAATGCTTATTAGTTTTAGTCACATTTTAGTCATGTCTATCCTTGATAGTTTTAGTCTGGTTTTAGTCGACAAAACCTCAAATGGTTTTAGTCTAGTTTTAGTCGACGAAAACTCAAATGTTTTAGTAAGTTTTAGTCATTGGTTTTAGTCAAACAAATAAAATAAAATAATGTATTTAAACTAATTTAATTAGGTCAATATAGATATTGTATTTAAGATATGACTGCTAACAGTATTATCATAAAACGTATCCCATTTTTTAGGGGATAACTCCAAGTACCACCATTAATGACTGATGTTAAAATACAGTAGCGTACACCTGCCCCATCCTATTCATATGCACAATTCACACAGGAGCCAAATGTATTCCTAGTAAAAATATTGACAGGTGTGTGTACATTATGGTAGCACTAAACTGGCACTTAAACTCATGCAGTTGTCACACAACCCACAGACAGTCAGAAAGAGACAGGAAGCAAGAGATCTCACACACACACACACACACACACACACACACACACACACACACACACACACACACACGAAAAATGTCTTAATAGCTTAATAACCACATGGTAGGCCTACCCTCTTCCTAAGCAATGGAAAAACATATAATGTACATATACTGTACTGTAGTGTATGTAAGAACTAGGTATATTAAGGTACTGTACTGTTGAGTTCCAAAGATTTACTCGTCATGTCACAGTCGTATGCAAACAACCATTGAACCCCTACGTCACTGACGTACCCCCTTTTTCACTTGCTTTCCCTGTCCGGCCAAAAAAGCCTGCATGTTTTACTCATAACAATCCATAGCCTTGATACAACACTGCAATGAAGAAATTAAACTTTTAAATGAAAAACATGAATCGTCATTGATTAAAATTTAGCAGCGTCATGTGATCAGTGTGAACGCCCGCCCCCACCCCCCAAATGACCAGGTCCATGCCCGGATTTACAGAGGCCTATGTCTAAAAACATATTGAATGCAAATGATCTCTCTCTCTCTCTCTCTCACACACACTCACAAAATAACAGCCACTACCAACATAGTCGTGCTACAACCTGAAAAAAAAACTACCTCGTAGTTCGATTCCACAACCTGAAAAAAAAAAAGCTGGAAAAAAAAGCAGCAGAGCAACATCTTTAACCACATCAGCATGCATACGACACAATCAGCATCCAACACCAACACCACAAGCAGCATCCAACAAACTGCAGCATGAAGCAGCTGCAGCATCCAGCAAAGGAAAAGGAAAATTTTAATTAGGCCTGTCACAATTATTACATAATCGCAATAGTTTTGGGGGGATAATAGTCATAATCATCATAATCGTTTCCAAGCTGAAAATGTTTAATATGTTTTCAAAAGAAAATGGAAATAGGCAATCTACAATTGCAAAACACGTCACGACGCGTTTTGAGCTCGTAAATCGCCCATTTCCACTATTCATGTTTTTTTTTTAGAGTATAGTTATTGAATTATGCAATATATCTGCATCATATCTGCCCTGTGTGGCAGATATGAGATTGTGACGCAATTAAATGGTTAATCGCAATTAATTGACCGACAATTAATCGTCAAGTTAAACGTCATAATGGTGACAGCTCTAAAGAGGTTCCTACTTTGAGCAGTCTTCAGAGGAAACCCCCGGCGGGTCAAGGTCTTCGGCGGAGACCGACGGCGGAGACCACCGAAGACGCATACGCACTGTCGTGGAATTCTGCATCAATGAAGACACATCATACACACTGTCGTGGAATTTTGCGTCAATCAGCAATCGATCCACGGTGGAGACCAACCGAAGACCAGGGCCGTTGGCGCGGAGGAATCCCCCCCCCATGCAGACACATCCATGGATAGAGAGAGATCTCCATCTCTGAGGGCATCCTCGGGTTGAGCCTTGAGAAAGAAAGAAAGAAAGAAAGAAAGAAAGAAAGAAAGAAAGAAAGAAGTGAGCAGATCGATAAGATCGGCACATGAGCTTGTAGATCTGCTATTTCTTGAAATATCATTGAAAAATCATTCTAAAATGTGAAGCCAGTGAATTGAGGCAATATGTTTACTATATACGTATACTGTATCCTGTCACAACTGTCACAATAATCGTATCGCAGAGATTGTAATTCGTGAAATTCCCCTCCGTCATACACTAGGATGAATAAGCTCTTGTTAGGATGCACATTCAGGACCACTTAAACCCTCTATACTTGATATAAAACTGACCTGTAAAGAGCGCATTTGGTACGCTCTTCTTTCACGCCACACAAATCGATTCGCCAAAAATAGCAGATCTACAAGATTACAACGTGCAACGCGCTGTGAGCTTGTAGATCGGCTATTTTTGCTGAACGTTCCCCCCCAGAATAGGGATGCTGGGGGTTCAAGTGGTTAACAAAAGTGGCAATAAGTCTTAAACTTTTGATCATCTTGGAGAGCTGACAGATATTCAAGCACACTGCCACTAGGGGGCATCAACAAAGTATAGGCTACGCAACATAGTTTGTATTTTCAACATTGCATTTTTACATTTTCTTAAAGGTAGGGTAAGTTATATTTAAGGTTAAAGCACTATATTCTGATAGTAATCATTGCTATAGTGTGTTTGTTCAGTAACAGGAGTCTCCCTGTCTCTCCAGCTCTTTAATAAACAGAACATACATTTTATTTCAGACAAAGTTTCAGCCAATCAGGAGAGAGTGGCCATTTATCAGCTTGATTTGTATAGTGTTCCAGTTCCAATTGTGTCTGCTCATTTCTTTGTCTCATCACTTTCAATTTCACTTGTTTAATCTGTATCCTGTCTGCGTTATCTATCCTTATTGGATAAAATTGGTATCTTGACCTGAAAAATCATTTTCTGTTTAATAAAGAGCTGGAGAGACATGGAGACTCCTGTCACTGAACAAACACTCTATAGCAATGATTACTATCAGAATATAGAGCTATTTAACACTTATTTTAACCAAAGAAAATCACTTACCCTACCTTTAAATGTTTGTATTACTGTAAATGATGCCATACTACTGCCATAAAAGTAGAACAGCAGTTACACAATACAATGATGATGCCTAGATACAGTATAAGTGTATACAGGGTATTTGCACATTTTAGTTACAATTTAAGGACTTTTAAGACCTTTTTAATACCTCTAAAATGAAAAATAAAAATAAACTAATAAACCATTACTGCGTCAGATGTAGCCAACTATACAAACATTGGCCAAATTGTCAAATATTACCTGAGAAAGGCAGATTTTTGGGAAATAGCCGATCTACAAGCTCGCAACACCTCGCAGTGTGAGGCGTTGTGAGCTTGTAGTTGGGGCCTTGTAGCATGCGTTGGGGCCCCGAACCTGAGCTTTGCTTGGAGCCCAATCTTTTAGATCCCAACCCCAAAGACCCCAATCTTTTAATATGTATGTTTTAAAGCGAAAATGTTTAACTCAAATCTTTGCTTCTGGGGAATCCTACAAATGTATTCTAAAACAGTTTTTTTAAACTTATGCTGCTATAATATCAGTGGTTCTCAAACTTTTCTCATGTCAAAGGACCCCCACAATGATATGTAGACTACTTGCCACCTGGCCATCAGCGCCCCATTATATCTTTCTGATTTTACTGTTGCTCGCCATCTAGAGAGAGCAGAGACCCAGGTCCTTGAGGGAGTTCCAGGGGGTCCCCAGCTAAATGATGGATAGTTAGGAACCAAATGGACCCAACTCTGAGGGTGTCCAAATGGAACCGGGTCCGTTTGGTTCCATTTTGTACACTCTCAAATTAACATTGATTTTACAATATAAATTGGGGTCCCAGAGATAGAAATGTCATTAAATGGGGGTCTGTAGCCTAATGCATGTCAAACTGGGGGGGTCCTTGAAATTATAATGGTTGAGAATCACTGCTAGAGCCGTAAAAATCTTCTCTTATGGGGGTCCCTGGCATATCTTTTCAAATGGGGGTCCGCGGGCTAATAATTAAGTGTCAATTTGGGGGTCCTTGACATGGAAAAGTTTGAGACTAGCTAACACACACCTGCAGACTCACCTGTTTGTTGGATGGAGAGATAATTCACTTCTCTTTTCCACAGCCTGGTCACACAGTGTGTTTAAACAGCTTGTTTTCACCAGGCTGAGAGTGTAACAATGTAACCAAATGGACCCGTTTTAGGGAACACTGACAACTCCACTCGACGTCTATGGAGTAGCGTTATATTATGAGTTGTTTATTTCACTATAAGAGTATTTTATTACTTCTAAACAAGCAGCGCTTGTTAACAAACTGTGTGTGTGTGTGTGTGTGTGTGTGTGTGTGAGAGACACTCTAATCAGAGTGGAGGAGAGAGAGTAACGTCACGCTTTGATGTCGCCGCAGCGGCGAGATCAGAGGGGCTCCAATACGCTTGTTACCCATGTTGCCATGTCAGCTTATAAATGAGCATTTATTTATTTATTTTTAGTTTAGTCACTGCATAGGAGTTGCTTTCTAATGTTTTTTAAACCAGTGGTTCCCACATTGTTTTCATGTCAAGCCATCTCAACCTACTGCCATTAACAGGATTCGAACTCTCAACCTTCAGACTAATAGGCTGCAACACTACCTATAGTGCTATAGCTTTGTCCAGGCTGATATTGTCTGTTGAAGATCATAAACTCTTGCCTTCTTTCATGAACCAAGCCCCTGTTTCACTAACACTAAGATCACTCGTTCACAAGCCATTTACCAATGAAGAAATTGTACATCTCCTCAGAACCAAAACTAATGAAAGTAGCCGATCTACAAGCTCACAAACCATGAAAAGTTGTGAGATTGTAGATCAGCTATTTTCAGAATGAAGTATGTCATACGTAAAAAACGTACTCTCAAATAAGCATTTCAGGTTATCTTTACCATTTGCACATGTATTCATTGATACAGTCATGTTGTTTGCAATTCAACTTAAATTAAGTCTACATCTAGTGAGGCTTGAACTGGCGATCTTGAGATTGTGAGGCATTCATTTAAGGGAGACGCCATTGGCCCAACAGCCAAGTAACTGTGAAAAAGGAGATCACACAGATGATACAGTTTCACGCAAATAGCTGAAAAATCCTGGGTTTAAGTGTTTTTCAAACTGCTCAAAATTGCGGACAATCTAAGGGCGGAGCTTAATGGTCAAATCGATACGTGTGTTCCTCATGAGTCAAGGCACATGTGTAAGCAAGTTTCACGACTTTCGGCCAAACGAGGTATGACTTATGCCTGTTTAAAGTCTGCATTTTCAAAAAATTGCTATAGCGCCCCCTTTTGGCCAATTGGAGTAAGATTGGTTTCAGTGATATTTGGAATGACCCTGTACATTTCTGCAAAGTTTCAAAGAAATGTGAGTCTGCATGTATGTTTTAGGCACAGATGAATAATTTGCATAAAACTGTAATAGTTAAAATCTATCTCCTCCTGGGATTTTTGAGCAATCTGCACGAAACGTTTACCACTTGAACTTTGGACCTCTGCCTACAAAAATTTCCAACGGATTTTCCATAAGTGAAAAAATGCAGAAGTTAGGAGCCAATGACTGTTTTTCATATAATTCAAAATGGTGGGAGATCTAAAGGTCAGAGGTCAAAAGTCAGACCACGAAAGTTGTCGGGCATGAAGAGACGCATGTGTGTATCGAAGTTTCATGGTTGTAGGTCAAACAGGGCATGAGTTGTACCTGTTCAAAGTTGGCACTTTCAATTGAGTGCTATAGCGCCACCCTTTGACGAGTGAGTGTGAGAATTATTTATTGGTAGTTTTTCATGAGCATCTACCATATGGCCGAGTTTCGTAAAAAGCGTATGCACGGTTAAGCCAGAACTGGCAAAAACAAGTATTTTTCAAACTGCTCAAAATTGCGGAAAATCTAAGGGCGGAGCTTAATGGTCAAATCGATACGTGTGTTCCTCATGAGTCAAGGCACATGTGTAAGCAAGTTTCACGACTTTTGGCCAAACGAGGCATGACTTATGCCTGTTTAAAGTCTGCCTTTTCAAAAAATTGCTATAGCGCCCCCTTTTGGCCAATTGGAGTAAGATTGGTTTCAGTGATATTTGGAATGACCCTGTACATTTCTGCAAAGTTTCAAAGAAATGTGAGTCTGCATGTATGTTTTAGGCACAGATGAATAATTTTCATAAAACTGTAATAGTTAAAATCTATCTCCTCCTGGGATTTTTGAGCAATCTGCACGAAACGTTTACCACTTGAACTTTGGACCTCTGCCTACAAAAATTTCCAACGGATTTTCCATAAGTGAAAAAATGCAGAAGTTAGGAGCCAATGATTGTTTTTCATATAATTCAAAATGGTGGGAGATCTAAAGGTCAGAGGTCAAAAGTCAGACCACGAAAGTTGTCGGGCATGAAGAGACGCATGTGTGTATCGAAGTTTCATGGTTGTAGGTCAAACAGGGCATGAGTTGTACCTGTTCAAAGTTGGCACTTTCAATTGAGTGCTATAGCGCCACCCTTTGACGAATGAGTGTGAGAATTATTTATTGGTAGTTTTTCATGAGCATCTACCATATGGCCGAGTTTCGTAAAAAGCGTATGCACGGTTAAGCCAGAACTGGCAAAAACAAGTATTTTTCAAACTGCTCAAAATTGCGGAAAATCTAAGGGCGGAGCTTAATGGTCAAATCGATACGTGTGTTCCTCATGAGTCAAGGCACATGTGTAAGCAAGTTTCACGACTTTTGGCCAAACGAGGCATGACTTATGCCTGTTTAAAGTCTGCCTTTTCAAAAAATTGCTATAGCGCCCCCTTTTGGCCAATTGGAGTAAGATTGGTTTCAGTGATATTTGGAATGACCCTGTACATTTCTGCAAAGTTTCAAAGAAATGTGAGTCTGCATGTATGTTTTAGGCACAGATGAATAATTTTCTTTAAACTGTAATAGTTAAAATCTATCTCCTCCTGGGATTTTTGAGCAATCTGCACGAAACGTTTAGCACTTGAACCTTGGACCACTGCCTACAAAAATTTCCAACGGATTTTCCATAAGTGAAAAAATGCAGAAGTTAGGAGCCAATGACTGTTTTTCATATAATTCAAAATGGTGGGAGATCTAAAGGTCAGAGGTCAAAAGTCAGAGGGTGAAAGTTGTTCAGCATGAGGAGACGCATATGTGTATCCAAGTTTCATGGCTGTAGGTCAAACAGGGCATGAGTTGTACCTGGTCAAAGTTGGCATTTTCAATTGAGTGCTATAGCGCCACCTTTGGACGAAAGATTGTGAGAATTATTTTTTGATCGTTTTTCATGACCATCTACCATATGGCCGAGTTTCGTAAAAAGCGACAGCGCGGTTCAGCCAGAACTGCGAAAAGTGGCAGAAGAAGAAGAAGAAGAAGAAGAAGTGACAGAATACTGCCAATAACAATACGTGTACAGAGCAGAGCTCTGTCCCCGTAATAAATCCTGCTGTTGCTAATTAATGACAACAATGTGAATTCAGAACAGCACCGGCTCTCATCGCTGCGGTGGATCACTGATCAACAGGAACTGGGTTGTGACTGCTGCCCACTGCAATGTCAGGTACAACAGCCGATGGGCACATATATGTTTTTATTTGAGGTTTGGCATTATTGTAATTGATTTTGCATGAAGATTAAGGCATTCTAAGGACATACGCAAGTTTTGGTCCCATGTAAGTCTGCCTCCAAGCAGACGTGAGAAAGAGCGGACGTCCGTCAAAATTCACAGACAAAAAAATATTAATCCGACTCTTAACGTGGAAAAGCGTGTTGATGCAAATACGTACAGCATATGAGCGGAAACAAGCTTATTGAATGAGGCCCAATGTCTCCCTCTGAACTGAATAGAGTTAATATATCTATAGTAGATAATAGTGTGTACCAAAAAATCCTGAAGGGGGCGTCAACAAGTGTCATTTGGTGTGTGTGTGTGCGTGTGCGTGTGCGTGTGCGTGTGCGTGTGCGTGTGTGTGTGTATGTGTGTGTGTGTGTGTTTACATTTTCAGTACTTCTTACCGTGTAATCCTGGGCCAGTACGACCTCAAAAACAAACAACACATCCAGAATATGACAATTGCAAAGGTAGGTGAGAGAAAGATGCACGATATATACATTTTGGCCAATATCGGATATACAATAATATGTACGGTCAAATCAGCCGGTACCGATACTGATATATTACATTATTAAATATTGTATTTATATTGAGCTCATTGCTGGGTTTTTTATTTTTAATTTTTAAAGCCATTAACGGTCACATTATTATTACGTCAATATCGGTGAAATATTGAAAGAATATTGGTCAATATCGGTGAAAGAATATCAGAATTATTTTTACATCGGTTCGATACCGATATTGCATTTTTAATGCAATATCAGCCGATATCGATATGCTACTGATAATATCATGAATCACTAATATTCATGGCCATTTTTGTGTATGAAGCCGGTCAACAATCAACAACAAACTAACTTTTTGTACAACTCTGACAGCTAAGATGAATATATTCAGTGTAACGATAGTTCATGTAGACACGGAAGGCAGAATGTTTATCAAATTCATTCATACTCCCCGGACCCCCCCCAGTCGCTAACAAGCTATTCAGTTGTACTCCTTTAAGTCTCACGTTCAAACTCTTGTCATTCTCATTCGCTACAAGCTAACTCACTCACGCCCCCATATACCCACAGTGCAACTCTGGCGGTCCATTTAAGCAGCCCCAGTTCTCTGTTCATTCTACGTGCTTAGCTGTCAGTGCCGGTTGTTCAGCTGTCAGTGTCAAAACTTGGATCAACGCTAGCGATCACTCTAAACGGTAACTTCTGCCAGCAGATGCGAGTTAAGTTGTGGATTCTTGCTTTACTCACTCTTTTTCTGGTGCGGATCATGTCCCGAAATGGCGATCAGGACGACGATTCGTATTCAGAGGAGGGTGAGGAGGACGAGGAGGATGGCTTCATTGAGGACACCCAGATGGAAGCCCGTTCAGAATCCTTGCCTCCGAGCAGCCATCGTAGCCAAGAAGAAGCGGTAGTAAATACCCAGTCCGTCCGCCGCTCCAGTAACAGGTTGGCTAAAAGAGGGATTCCATTCCCCGTCATCATGGATTGGCCAGTGGGAAGAATCCTGGAAGAACTCTTCAGGCTCGGCATCCTACCTCCGGCGGGTAGTTCACATGAAGCCCTGTTCCAGTTCCTCTGCCAGCAGCAAGAGGGCAGCACGAGCACGGCTCAGGCCAACGCTGCTCCGATCAGCCCAGCTGTAAACCCCGCCCCCCCAAGGAAAGCCAGAGCCAAGGCTAAAAACATCGAAGCTAGCGCTCAACCCGCTCCAAAAAGGGCCAAAATTCAAAACCCCGCGGTTAATCCAACTGTCACTGATTCTGTGCTTGCCGCCCTAAATAAAATCCAGGTTTCGCTGACTAGGATGGATTCCAGGATCCAAACGCTGGAGAGCGGAGTGCATGCAGCTCCCGTTCCAGATCCAGTCACCGGGGAACTTGCGCAGGTGGATGACGTCATCTCCCTTGGCCGGGTGATTCCTCCGGTCGTCCCCCAGAGGACTCTGGGATCTGCAGTTCCAGCTACGGGTTCAGAAGTACCATTCTTCTCCCCGGCAGCCGCTATTTCCCCGAATCTAAGAAGCCAAATTCTGGCAGGTAATGATGTAAACTTGATTAAGATCTTGCTAACCTCTGCCGAGTCAGGCCTCGGAGAGAAACGCATTATTAACTGTGGGGACATATCTGTTTGTCTCAAAGATAGTGATCCGAGACTGACCAAGGACATGACATTAACTGAGTTTACCGTAGCGTTTGGGGTTTACAGAGATGTAATCTGCGAAACGTACCCTGACAGGAGAGCTGAGCTAGACACCTATTTGGCTATCGTAGCAGACCTGGCCTTGTCCTACGGGGGGACTTTATTCTATCAGTACCACAAGTCTTTTTCTGCTAAAGCTGCCAACTTTATCCAGAAATATAATCAGCGCCTGGATTGGTCACTGGTTGACCTGGCCTTAATAAGTCGGCACTTCACAGGGCATCGCGCCCTTTCTTGTTCAGTTTGTGGTTCTTTTACCCACCAGAGCGGGCTCTGCCCAAGAGCAGTTTCACAGCCTGGCCACGCAGCTAAGAATGAGCCAGACGCAGATCACAAGGTGAAGAAAGATCTTTCAAAATCCATGACTGTGTGTTACAAATTCAATGAAAGTGTGTGCCGGTTTAATAACTGTAAATATTTGCATGTTTGCAGTTTTTGTGGAGACAGCCACCCAAAATTCATCTGCCCTCGGCGCACATTCAAGAAAAAGTGACCATTAAACCTTCCACTCCGGTGAACATTCCAGAGATGAGAAAAGCGCTGACTAAGCATCCAGATCGTTGTTTTGTGTATTATTTGTTGTCAGGTTTAATTCACGGATTCTTTGCTGGCTTGTGTAGTCTACCCTCTAAGATTTTCATCTGCGGAAATCTTTTATCCGCTAAAAAAGAACCAGAGGTCGTAGACAAGTTGTTGGCTAGGGAGGTCGAGAAAGGCTACATGATCGGACCTTTTGATGATGCTCCTTTTCCTAACTATCGGATTAATCCGATCGGGGTCGCTACGAGGAAGTATTCTGGGAAAAAACGATTGATTGTTGACTTGTCGAGCCCTCATGACGATAGCGAGGATAGTATTAATAATTTAATCCCCCTCGCCCCGTTTTCCTTATGTTATGCCACTGTGGATCATGCAATCAGTTTAATTAAATTGGCAGGGAAAGGAGCTTGGCTCGGAAAAGCGGACATAATAGACGCTTTCAAAACAATGCCACTCCATCCCTCGCAGTGGCCCCTGTTTGGGGTTAAATGGCGAGAGAAAATGTATTTTGCTGTCAGACTCACTTTTGGTTGTCGGAGTAGCCCAAACATTTTCAACAAATTATCAGAAGCGCTGTGTTGGATACTGCTCAACACATACAGGCTGCCATTTCTTGTCCATTTGCTAGACGACTTTTTAGTGGTAGATTTCCCTAACAGTAAGCCAGACCACTCCATCAAAACAGTCAAAGAGGTTTTTGCAAAATTAGGAGTTCCCCTCTCTGTGGAGAAAACGGTGGGGCCCGTAAAAAAAATAGAGTTTTTGGGGATCAATCTGGACACTGAACTCATGCAAGCGTCGCTGCCTCTAGAAAAATTGGAGCGCATCAGAGAGGTAATGCAGCATTTCAACGACGCGGTGTCTATTTCCAAGAGGGAATTGTTGTCACTATTAGGGCATCTCAATTTTGCTATGCGAATAATTCCCCAGGGGAGATCATTCATAGCGAGACTTCTCGACCTCTCTAAGTCTGTTAAAAATCTAAATGATCAAGTGTTTTTAGATGATGGTTGTAGGTCGGATCTGCGGTTTTGGTCAACCCTGTGCAACCAGTGGAATGGCATCTCTTTTTTTTATCACGACGGTTTGAAATCGTCAGTAGATTTAGGGTTTTACACAGACGCAGCTCCTTCCATCGGGTTTGGAGGGTTTCTGAACAACGAATGGTTTGCCGGTCCATGGCCTAAAGAACTACTCGAGATGCCAAAAAACGAGTTATCTACAGCTTTGTTTGAGCTTTACCCGGTAGTGGTCGCTTCCATGCTATGGGGAAATAAGTGGGCAAGAAAACAGATTATTGTGTTCTGCGATAACGAAGCAACCGTTCACATTATTAACAAGGGCCGATCCGCAATTCCTATTATAAATAGATTTGTTAGGAGACTGACTTGGACAAGTGTGTTGGGGAATTTTTCAATTCGCGCGTCCCATATTCCGGGACTAGATAATAAAATTGCTGATGCATTGTCACGTTTTAAATTTCAGGAATTCAGGGATCTATGCCCAGATGCAGCTCCATCAGGTCTGGTTTGCCCAGCGTTCGACCAAATCACGCTAGATTAGATGAACGTTTACAGTCCTACATGGATTCGGCTTCTCATTACATGAGACTGGGCCTTTCCAGCAACACATTAAAGGCATACGATGCTGCCTGGTCTTTTTTCATTTCTTTCTGTGCAGCTTTTTCAGTTTCTGTTTTCCCGGTCAATATTCCCATGATTTGCGCATTCATAGTTCATTGTGCAGAATCAAAAAGACTTCAGCCCTCTTCTATCAAAGCATTGGTCGCTGGTGTGCAGTTCCATTTAAGATGCCTAAACCCATCCGTGGGTAGTCTACTCGGGGATCCATCAGTTAAGCTTCTTTTCAACGGACTAAAGAAAGCACATCCCCAAGGCAATGATAAACGTCTTCCCCTCATTCTTTCACTGGTGCATAAATTAGTGTCTCAATTAAGAGCAGGGTGTTTTGGTCCTTTTGTTGATTGTCTTTTGGAAGCAGTTTTTCTTTTGGCATTTTATGGGTTTCTTAGATGTGGGGAATACACTACGTGCACCGAAAGCTTTAACCCTTTGCATGACTTGTCAATTTCAGATTTCTCTCTTCAACCTCACATGTTTTCCATCAATTTAAAGCACTCTAAATCTGTCAAGCACTCTAACGGGATACCAATATTCATCGTAAAAACTGATACTGCTTTTTGTCCATTTTCCTCCATGTCTCGCTACCTTCAATGGCGGGTAAATCCTGGGGGAGATGAACCGCTGTTTGTCACGGATGTCGGGAGAGCCATGTCAAGGCCGTGGTTCGCTGCCAGGCTGCGTACAGTGTGCCAGCGATGTGGACTTTGCCCCAAGCTGTACACTCCTCACTCCTTTCGGATCGGGGCAGCAACCTCAGCAGCATCTCTGGTTCCATCATCCACTTTGAAAGCCATGGGTCGCTGGTCATCTGCTGCTTATGAACGCTACATTCGTTTAAATACAGATGAAATTCTTGCAGCTCAAAAAGCTATGAGTGTAAATGTTTGATCAATTATGAATAAATCAGGAGTTGCATAATTGATGTCATGTTAAGTATTGCTCCTGCCAGAGCGCAGGTTGGGGGTCAGGTAAACACTATAGCATAGGTCGTGTTATGGTCTCACGTAGGCTATAGTGTGGTAATATGATGTTATGGTAATTATAGCATCACTCGTTAACTATTAGGTATTGGTCGTGTTTGGTCTCACGTATACCTAAATATGGTAGGCTAAATTAATAAGCATTGGTCGTGTTGGGTCTCACGTATGCTTAAATGGTGGTTTAGTGGTAGGCAAGGTTAACCACATAGGTATTGGTCGTGTTGGTCTCACGTATACCTAAATGTGGTAGGCTAAATTATTAAGCATTGGTCGTGTTGGGTCTCACGTATGCTTAATGATGGTTTAGATGCAATTCACTATATAGTGTATTCCTTCTATATCAGGTCACCGCTCGGGCGAGTGGGACTTGCCTAAAGGGTTCGCATTGCTGCCATCATATAGAAGGAATTAGACATTGCTGTCTATACACATATTCCTTCTATATCAGGTCACCGCTCGGGCGAGTGGGACTTGCCTAAAGGGTTCGCATTGCTGCCATCATATAGAAGGAATTAGACATTGCTGTCTATACACATAGTTATTCATTATTTCATAGTTTATTTCCTTTAACATCAGAACACAGTAGTGTTTTGCCAAATGTGCATCTAATAGTTGCTGCTGCGCAGATTATCGGCTTTTAGATGTGAAGGGCATCTTCGGTATGCATTTAAAGGAAATGTGTCATCGCTGACACTCTCATAGTTAATTCATGTAGCATATTTCGTTTATACCAAACGGGTTTAAATGAAATTGCGTCAGCTTGATGCTTTTACTGATAAACATTCTCATATAGGTAAGGTGTGGCTCAGTATTTGCTCACTGCAAGTGAGCGAGTGTTGGGGGTTTGTGATTAAAAAGATCTGTGTCAATTTTGCACAGGGAATCTGTATATCACATGAGCAGAGTCACACCGCCAAACTTGATTGCAATATCATTGCATATATGGTAAAGATTACCTTAATAAATGGTAAATGGTTCATAACGGTCTGGTTATTTCTGAGCTGAAGTGTCTAAATGAAATTCAGTGTAACGATAGTTCATGTAGACACGGAAGGCAGAATGTTTATCAAATTCATTCATACTCCCCGGACCCCCCCCATTCGCTAACAAGCTATTCAGTTGTACTCCTTTAAGTCTCACGTTCAAACTCTTGTCATTCTCATTCGCTACAAGCTAACTCACTCACGCCCCCATATACCCACAGTGCAACTCTGGCGGTCCATTTAAGCAGCCCCAGTTCTCTGTTCATTCTACGTGCTTAGCTGTCAGTGCCGGTTGTTCAGCTGTCAGTGTCAAAGCTCCTCCACCTCCCCGGCCTCCTCCCTGGCATCTGGTGTTGGCAGGATAGTCTGTAGATGGCGTCGTACTATGGTGATGGTTGTACATTAAGGGTTTAATGTTGGTCATGTTATAACTGTTGCGTTATAACTGTTGTGTTTATAACTGTTGTGTTATAACTGTTGTGTGATGTTATATTGTATTACGCTCTGCTCAGGGGGTTTGTGATTAAAAAGATCTGTGTCAATTTTGCACAGGGAATCTGTATATCACATGAGCAGAGTCACACCGCCAAACTTGATTGCAATATCATTGCATATATGGTAAAGATTACCTTAATAAATGGTAAATGGTTCATAACGGTCTGGTTATTTCTGAGCTGAAGTGTCTAAATGAAATAATTTCCCTGACAGGTCATCAATAACCCTGACTACCGCCAGGACTCCTTGAACATCCCTCACTATGACATCGCGCTCATCCAGCTGGAAAGACCTGCCCGGATGAATGCGCGTGTGTCCCCTGTGTGTGTGGCTGAGACTAGTGACGTCTTCTATGGTGGCATGGTATGCGTGGCCACTGGCTGGGGCCTGACCCGCTACGAACGTGAGTTAACAACAGGAAACTGTTTTTACCCGTCAAACACGGATACCCGACGGGTATCCGACGGGTATCCGTGGGTACCCGGCCCGTTGCAGGACTCTACTGTGAGGTCAGGAGAAACTGCTGGGTGTTTTTTTTCTGTTGACTTCAGGTTGAGCTGAAAGCCAAAAACAATAAACAAAAGGGAACCAAACACTAATTACCTAAACTTATACCTAATCAAATCAAAATAAACTAGATTTCTAACAAACACTATATAGATGGTTTTGAATTTTAGTTTATTTTGTTAAAACATTTTATAAAAACATTTAAATAAATCAAATGCACAGTTTCAGTTACTATAGTTACGGCTTTTTTTTTGTGTGTGTTTTACATTCTAGTTTGTGTTATTTCCTTAGTTTTAACTATAATGACCCTGCTAGGCATAATATAACTTCTTGATCAGAAGTTAAATACATATATAAAGTATATGTATTTATTTAGCCATGCAGTAAATGGTGTCATGGCACATGCAGGTAGACATAGCTCAAAGCTAAAAGCTAACCTTAGATTTTTTTCAGCTCCTGAGAGGCCTGACCAGCTCCAGCAGGCATGTCTGCCCCTCCTCACCAACAATGATTGCATGAGTTACTGGGTTGACCACATCACCAAAACAATGTTCTGTGCTGGAGCCGCTGGAGCTGACACCTGCAAGGTGAGTGAAACTGACTTCAATGAAAAAGAGAGGAAAACATCAAGATGACACATTGAAGGACAATACTTTTTTTGTTCTGAAGAGCAATCCCGGGGTCTGGCGACTGGAGTGCAAGCCCGGAACTCAGCAACTTAAGTGTCGGCCCTAATACAGAACATACAGAGCTACAGAAACAAGACTTAACACCTAAACCAAACAGGGCCGTGATGAGGCCAGAACCTCTAGTAAAAATATATTTTTTTGTGGTTAGAAACACAACTGCTTGCTGTTTCAGGGTGACTCTGGTGGCCCCCTGGTGTGTAAGAAGAATGGAGCCTGGACCCTGGTTGGTATTACTTCCTTTGGCAATGCCAGCTGCCCTACCAACATACCTGGTGTTTACTCCCGCATCACTTACCTGCGTAGATGGATGGATAAGACCATTACCGTCAACTAAACTGTAAACAGCTGTTACTCTAGCTGGCATCTACAATCAATAATACACTCAATGCAAACGGCTGGGTGTGTTTGTCCTTGATGTGCACATTGTTTGCAGTGATACGTGCATATTGCTTATTTGCTTGAATTAATAAATATTGGAATTGCAGCTGTATAGCCTCTCAGTCTCAATCGTTTATTTTCCTGGAGCTGAGATAAGTTGATTTGGTGATGGCAAGCAGGGATGGGGATCGAGATTGTTTGTTAATCAAACTTTTAAGTGCTCAATTAATTCTAGAGCCATGTAAGAAACCTCAAAACCTTAAAAAATAAGTGATTTCAATAACATTACTAGAAAAAGTGCTCCTCGGAGCACAGGTCTCCGCCAGGTCAGGTAGGCTATTGTGGCCTCCTGGTGGCGCTATAATAGGCCAACGTGAAAAGGTTGCCATTTCTTCTTAGGCCTTGCACGACGATCGGACACTGACTGCATTCATGATTTGAGGCATTTTGTTAAAAACATGTTTCGCTAAATTAGACCTGTTGGTGGCGCTATAACAGGCCAATGTTAAAAGGGTGGCATTTGTTCCTCAACATAGTGTGAATGTGCGTGCAAAGTTTGAGCGCAATTGGACGGTGCGTTCATGATTTGCGAAATTTTGTTCAAAACAAGCCAATAATGCAAACTTTAGATGCTAATCTTAGCCAATCAGTATGGCATATGAAAAAACACATCCGTCGTGATCACATGACTATAGAGATCATGTGTACCGATTTGCGTGAAATTTGGATAACATTGGAAGGAGTAGTATAAAATAATGTGTTTTACATAAGTCGGCCTGCTGGTGGCGCTATAAAAGGAAGATGTGAAAAATGCAGGGCAAAGGTTTTTCCTTGACCTCTAGGGAGTGTGCATACAAAGTTTTACACAGATCGGTGCAATTATAGGTAAAAACACGAACCGGCCTGTTATAGCGCCACCATGAGGCTGATTTGAAAGTTTTCAAATGGTAGTTCTTCCTCGGCCTAATGGGAATGTGTGTGCAAATTTTCACGGATATTGCATGCTGTGTTCATGATTTGAGGCATTTTGTTCAAAACGGAGCACTCCTGCAAACTTTGGAAGACATTTTTAGCCAATCAGGATGGAATATGAGAAATCTGAAAGACCCGTTTCGTTGAATGACTACAGAGATACTGTATACCGATTTGCGTGATTTTTGGACAAAATCTGTAGGAGTGCTGTCAAAAAATATGTTTTGCACAAATCGGCCTCCTGGTGGCGCTATGAAAGGCCCATGAGAAAAAATTGGGGCAAAGGTTCTGAATTGGCATCCAGGGAGTGTGTGTGCACAGTTTCGCTACGATCAAGACAACGGTGCCGGAGATTAGCTGGTCACAGACGGACGGACACACGGACACACGGACGGACGGACGGACGGACGGACGGACGGACGGGGTGGAAAACATACTCTCTCGCCATGCATTTCGGCCTGGCGGAGACAATAAATGTGATTAAGCTGTATTTTTGTTTCTTAGACATTTTACTATCTGCCATAACGTTTTTCAAATCAACCAACAAATAGTGTGAGTGCCTATTCTGGGGGAATATTCGCCCAAAATTGCAAAATCTACAAGCTCACAACACATTGAGTTGTGAGCTTGTAGATCGGCTATTTTTGGTGAAGAAATTAATTATAGACGGGGGGGAAAGTGTACTTGGAGTACAATTGTAAATGTTTCTAGGAATAGAGGGTTTAAGTGGTTTTAAAATATATTCATACTGTACCTGAGCTCCACAGCAGAAGGAACATCAAGACTAGTTGTTTCATATCTGAAGCTGTCAGGACACAGGTTGTCTGGTTCTGTAGTCTGAACCTGACCTTCACTGAACAACACTTACTGTCTTATATCTGTGTAGTTGTCACATGTCATCTCTACTCATTATGTATTCATCAGGGAGTGGTTTACTTTCTTAATGATATTCTGAAAGTAAGCTCTCATCAACGCACACACACACACACACACACACACACACACACGCACACGCACACGCACAGCGACACATCCTTTGTGTTGTGTGGTTCCTGTATCAGCTGGTGGTTAAAGCCACATGTTTTCAAATAACTGAAGCTGTTATACATGTATATGGGGAGAGATGTGTCTCAAAATTATTTGTGAATCCAATACAATGATGCACAAATATACCATGATTTACAAATGTGTTTCCATGATTTACAAATGTATTTTGCAATCTGCAAACACAAATTATTTATTTGTGACTTTTGTAAAAAATACTTTGTAATTTTTGCAAAAAATAATTATACTTTTGTGTGCATTTATCATAAAATATATTTTGAAAATAATCAATTCTGCGTGTGAATTGTTGAATCTGCATTTGTGAGTACACCAACACGCGCATTCAGTTTTGAGACAAGCTTCATACTCTTTTGTGACTCGGTGACCATTGCTCTGATCGGCGCGATAGGACTGGATTTGAACGCCGCATAGCAGGCTGAAAATCTAGTCATCTATATTTTCCAATGCTGAATGGTTTGGTTATATTGTAAAGCACATGCCTGCTTATGTTAGCTTGTGCTGGCATGTTACTGCTTTAGCTAGCAAGCTCCCACTTAACTTGTACTTGTCACGGTGCAGGGCAGGCAGGGGACCCAAATGCAGAGAGGACTCAGGAGTTTGCAGAAAACGTAGCTTTACTTGGAAAACTTGCAAAATCGCCAGGGCTCTGCATACTGTGCAGAGGGCACAGGCGGGCAGGGAAACAGAAACATGTGTTAACAACTTTGGCTTAAACTCGGGTATTGTTGGTTGGGTTCTTGATTTTCTCACAAACAGAACGCAGAGGTACGGGTGAATGGTAAATTGTCTGGTGAACTAACATCATCCACTGGCTCACCCCAAGGTTGTGTTCTTTCCCCACTCTTGTATATCCCATATACTAATGATTGTAGGAGTCAACATGACAACAGACACATTGTTAAATTTGCAGATGATTCTGTGATTGTTAGTCTTTTGCGTGATAGTGAGGCCAGTCATGGCCCAGTTGTAGATTACTTTGTTTCTTGGTGTGAAGATGCATTCCTACAACGTAATGTCACAAAGACTAAAGACATGTGTATTGATTTTAGACGATCTCCACCAGCTCCTCAGAGCAGTGTCATAAATGACCAGATAGTGGATTTGGTAACCACTTAATAAACTTAAAAATAAATAAATATCTCGGCTCCATAATTGACAATCGTCTGAAATTTTACGTCAATGCTGGAATGGTGTGTAAGAAAGGTCAACAGTGCCTCTTCTGTTTAAGAAAGCTAGCCAACTTTCTGGATAAGTCATTGATGATTTTATTCTACAGAGCTTTCATAGAGTCTGTTATTTCATTTGCTGCCATCTGTTGATATGGAAACCTTGGCGTTTGACAGAAAAATGCCCTTAACAGGGTTGTGAGGGGGGCTAAGCAATCTATGTAAGCATGTGTGCCTGTGTGTGTGGTAATCTGCTTTACTTTCCTGTTAAATTTCGTCAGTTAACCAACTTCTGTTTTCCTCATAACTCTACTTTTACTTAAGTAAAAGTGTAGGTACTTAACTCGGATGCTTTTACTTAAGTAAACAATTCAGCTGTGTGAGTCATCTTCTATATGACCAGCAGGTGCTTAAGAAAGCATCATCTATTAGAGCGGACAGCTCTCACCCCCTAAATCCTGAATATGAGTTATTGCCTTCCGGCCAAAGGTTAATGATCCCTGCAGCTAAAAACAATAGGTACAAATTTTCATTTGTACCTACTTCCATTTGTGTCATCAATAATAGAAGCAGGAGGAGGTAGCTATTATGGTAGCTATTATTATCTGGATCTTGTGATCATGTCTATGTCTATGTTATGTCTTGTGTATGTATGTTTACTGTGTCTTGGAGTTTCCTATCATCTGCTGTAACATAAATTGCCCAGTTTGGGACATAATTAACCTGAACTTGAACTTAGAGTTAGAGACAGTAGAGTTAGGAGGAAAACAGAAGTTGGTTAACTGACGCAATTTAGCAAGTAAAGCAGATTACCACACACACAGGCACACATGCTTACATAGATTGCTTAGGGTGTGGGGGCACGACGCTGCTGCAATACACACACACACACACACACACACACACACACACACACACACACACACACACACACACACACACACACACACACACACACACACACACACACACACACACACACACACACACACACACACACACACACACACACACACACACACACACACACATAGATTGGGTGTGAGGCACGAATGCTGTGATACAGACACACGTATGGATGCTTTTACTTAAGTAAAAAATGTGAGTACTTCTTGCTGAGAGCTAGAAATGTACCTGGGACCTCCGGGACCTCCGGAGTTCTAGAAGGGCTCACTAACCATTCAGCTATGGCCGCCCCAAAATGTTTGGAAGTGGGATCAACCTGCAAACAAATTGATCCCAACCTAGAAGGCTTCTAATCCCATATCCCAGTGTGACATTCATTCCGCTGCCATTGGCTTCAACAGACCCCTGATCTACAGTAATACAGAATACGGAATTACTACAAGGGGACCACCAAACCTTTGTGTGATTCTATTTTTATTTTTTTTACATTAACCACTTGAGCCCTAGCATCCCTATTCTGAGGAGAACTTTAGCCAAAAATAGCAAGCTACAAGCTCACAATGCCTCACACTTGCGAGGCATTGAGAGCTTGTAGATCGGCTATTTTTGGCAAAGAGGTTTTGGAGTAGAGGGGGAAAAAGAGCAGACTAAGTCAAAAGTAAAAGGTCAAATTGACTAAGTATTGACGGTTTAAGTGGTTAAATGTCTGAAAATACACATTTAACATGAATCTAACACAACACTGATAATAGTGCTGTCATACAGTACAGTGCTGTCAAACACACAAATCGAGTGACCTCGGAACCGTCGGACCCACCTAAACCTACTCGGCCGGCATGGAAAAGGTGTATGCCTGTGTGTGTGGTAATATGCTAAATTTCGTCAGTTAACCAACTTCTGTTTTCCTCCTAACTCCACTGTCACAAGTTCAAGTTCAAGTTAATTATGTCCCAAACTGGGCAATTTATGTTACAGCAGATGATAGGAAACTCCAAGACACAGTAAACATACATACACAAGACATAACATACACATAGACATGATCACAAGATCCAGATAATAATAGCTACCTCCTCCTGCTTCCATTATTGATGGCACGAATGGAAGTAGGTACAAATGAGAATTTGTACCTATTGTTTTTAGCTGCAGGGGTCGTTAACCTTTGGCCGGAAGGTAATAATTAATAGGATTTAGGGGGTGAGAGCTGTCCGCTCTAATAGATGATGCTTTCTTAAGCACCTGCTGGTCATATAGATGACTCAGACAGCTGAATTGCAACCCCACAATCTTGCTAGCCCCCCTCACAGCCCCGTTAAGGGCATTTTTCTGTATAACGCCAACGGTTTCTATACCAACAGATGGCAGCAAATGAAACTAGAAAAA
>NC_139942.1:50340094-50347594 GCF_963454915.1 Gymnoscopelus microlampas | reverse complement strand
CATAATAATAATAATAATAATAATGATAAGGGTAATAATAATAAATATAGCTGCAAGCAGCGATAATACGGGGCCAGTGAGAGAGAGAGACATACAGACAGACATGGAAACTGGAGAGAGAGAGAGAGAGTAATGGAAACTGGAGTGAGAGAGAGGGAGAGAGACATGGAGACTGGAGAGAGAGAGAGAGAGAGAGAGAGAGAGAGAGAGAGAGAGAGAGAGAGAGAGAGAGAGAGAGAGAGACATGGAAACTGGAGAGAGAGAGGGAGGGAAGGAGAGAGAGAGAGAGCGAGCGAGCGAGCGAGCGAGAGAGAGAGACATGGATACTGGAGAGAGAGAGAGAGAGAGAGAGAGATGGAAACTGGAGAGAGAGAGAGAGAGAGAGAGAGAGAGAGAGAGAGAGAGAGAGAGAGAGAAACGGAATAGATTGGACAGAGAGAGAGAGAGAGAGCCATGGAAACGGAATAGATTGAAGAGAGACATGGAAACGGAATAGATTGATGAGAGAGAGAGATGGAAACAGAATGGATTGATTGGACATCTCAACCTATTGCCATTAACAGGAATCGAACTCTCAACCTTCAGACTAATAGGCTGCAACACTACCTATAGTGCTATAGCTTTGTCCAGGCTGATGTTGTCTGTTGAAGATCATAAACTCTTGCCTTCTGTCATGAACCAAGCCAACACTAAGATCACTCGTTCACAAACCATTTACCAATAGATAAATTGTATGTCTCCTCGCAACCGAAAACAGTGAAAGCAGCCGATCTACAAGCTCAGAAACACGTTGCTATCTGAAAAGTTTTGAGATTGTAGATCGGCTATTTTCAGAATGAAGTATGTCATACATTGAAAAAAACGTACTCTCAAATAAGCATTTCAGGTTATCTTTACCATTTGCACATGTATTCATTGATACAGTCATGTTGTTTGCAATTCAACTTAAATGAAGTCTGCACCAAGTGAGGCTTGAACTGGCGACCTTGAGATTGTGAGGCACTCATTTAAGGGAGACGCCATTGGACCAACAGACAAGAAACTGTGAAAAAGGAGATCACACGGATGATACAGTTTCACGCAAATAGCTGAAAAATCCTGGGTTTAAGTGTTTTTCAAACTGCTCAAAATTGCGGACAATCTAAGGGCGGAGCTTACTGGTCAAAGCGATAGATGTGTTCCTCATGAGTCAAGGCACAAGTGTAAGCAAGTTTCACGACTTTCGGCCAAACGAGGCATGACTTTTGCCTGTTTAAAGTTTGCATTTTCAAAAAATTGCTATAGCGCCCCCCTTTGGCCAATTGGAGTGAGATTGGTTTCAGTGATATTTGGAATGACTCTCTACATTACTGCAACGTTTCAAAGAAATGTGAATCTTGCATGTATGTGTTAGGGGCAGATGAATACTTTTTATAAAACTGTAATAGTTAAAATCTATTTCCTCCTGGGATTTTTGAGTAATCTGCACAAAACATTTTACACATGAACTTAGGACCTTTGCCGACAAAACAAAAGCGGCGGATTTTCCATAAGTGAAAAAATGCAGAAGTTATGAGCCAATGGCTGTTTTTCATATAATTCAAAATGGTGGGCGAACTAAAGGTCAGAGGTCAAAAGTAAGACCACGAAAGTTGTCGGGCATGAAGAGACGCATGTCTGTATCGAAGTTTCATGGTTGTAGGTCAAACAGGGCATGAGTTGTACCTGTTCAAAGTTGGCACTTTCAATTGAGTGCTATAGCGCCACCCTTTGACGAATGAGTGTGAGAATTATTTCTTGATAGTTTTTCATGAGCATCTACCATATGGCCGAGTTTCGTAAAAAGCGTATGCACGGTTAAGCCAGGACTGCAATAAACAAGTATTTTTCAAACTGCTCAAAATTGCGGACAATCTAAGGGCGGAGCTTACTGGTCAAAGTGATACATGTGTTCCTCATGAGTCAAGGCACAAGTGTAAGCAAGTTTCACGACTTTCGGCCAAACGAGGCAAGACTTATGCCTGTTTAAAGTTTGCATTAAAAAAAGCTGCTATAGCGCCCCCCTTTGGCCAATTGGAGTAAGATTGGTTTCAGTGATATTTGGAATGACCATCTACATTTCTGCAGAGTTTCAAAGAAATGTGAGTCTGCATGTATGTGTTAGGGGCAGATGAATAATTGTCATAAAACTGCAATAGTTAAAACCTATGGATACATGGGATTTTTGAGCAATCTGCACGAAACGTTTAACACTTGAACTTTGGACCTCTGCCGACATAACGATAGGAGTGGATTTTTTCTAATTGAAAAAATGCAGAAGTTAGGAGCCAATGACTGTTTTTCATATAATTCAAAATGGTGGGAGATCTACAGGTCAGAGGTCAAAAGTCAGAGGGTGAAAGTTGTTCAGCATGAGGAGACGCATATGTGTATCCAAGTTTCATGGCTGTAGGTCAAACAGGGCATGAGTTGTACCTGTTCAAAGTTGGCATTTTTCAATTGAGTGCTATAGTGCCACCTTTTGACGAATGAGTGTGAGAATTATTTCTTGATCGTTTTTCATGACCATCTACCATATGGCCGAGTTTCGTAAAAAGCGACAGCACGGTTCAGCCAGAACTGCGAAAAGTGGCAGAAGAAGAAGTGACAGAATAATGTCAATAATAAAACAGGTCCAGAGCTGAGCTCTGGCCCCGTAATAATAATAATAATAAAAATAATAATCCACAGATAACACATCCACACATAAGAAGCCTACAAGATGTGTAGTTTTTATAAAGTGCTTCAGTTCAACTACGATAATTCTGGAAAAAAAGGCTCCCTTAGCAACACAGTAGGGTTTCTGACAGAATATGGGAACCAAAAATTGTAGGCTTTAACAAAATGACATTTCAAATAGCCTATTAATATTGTTCAAAACAGTATACCATACTTGACATTTATATCCATTTGACCAAAAACAACACACTATCACGGAATGAAAATAAACAAAGTCCAGACACTCAAGCCCACAGTACCACCAAGGCTCGTGAAAATAGCAACGAGTTACTTTTGGAAAATAGTAACTGTAATATTTATGTGAGATTAGTTATATTAGTCGTTACTGGAAAAAAAGTTATATTACTTTTTTCGTTACTTTACTTAAGTTACTTTCCAACACTGATCGTTAACCATAAAACATTTGATTCTGTGCCAGAACATATTTGAATATTTAATTGTTATATTTAATATATCCTTTTTTTGCGGTTTTCAAATATTTTCAAATATCTGTAATGCCCATAAAGTAGTTGTGAGAGGCCTGCAGATTGCAGGAATGCCCAAGCCAAGAGCTATTGTATTGGTAAAATTGTGTTTGTTCATTGTCTACATGGAGGAGGCGACGCTTCCTGTATCCGTGAACTGTATCCTGAAACGCTAAGAGTGTGAGTCTAGTTTGAACACAATTAACACAAATATAATATAAGCAAAGGGGTCAGTCCGGGATGTCCCAGGTGAGGAAAGACCCCAACCGAAAGTCAGAAAAATTATTCTGGCTACTTTCAAATTGAAAGAAATCAACTCAGAATGTTTTAAAACTTCTTATGAAAATTGGGCATTAAGGTGACTCTCCACCAAACAGACTACAACAGATTACAACATACTGGCAGTCTGTTGGCAAAAGTTGGCACATTTCTGCACAAACTGTGCAGAACATTCTCTAGACAGAGCATTCTCTTGGCAGACATCATGGACAACCAACCGTTTGATATACCAAAAAAAGCCTGGGATCTGTTAGTCTTCCTATTGAGGAGAAAAGTCTTTGAACATCCCAACACAGTCTTCCTCTCTGTGAGTAGTGAAAATGGGCTATACAATTCATATATTTATGTATTTTTATTATGAGGAAATAACATCAATTCCACTTTTTTTTGTCAGAATTTGTCACAGGCATTTAAGCTACCATACAAGAAGGGGGGGGGTGAAATGATAGAAACTAGAAAGAAACCAAATAGGTTAGATATGATAATGAAGTAAAAATATATTCATAAAATAAGTATATAAACTATTAGGCATAGTATTAGAGCTCACTAAATAAGGCTGTGGACCAGAACACTTGTGTGGACATTCAGTATCATTCCTGCAGTTATGGTGCCATACTCTGTATTTAATATATTATGGCTACTTTTTTCATAATTATTGTGAAAATAAAATATACTTTTACTACTCTAGCACTAGAGGTCACAATCTGCTAATGGAAAACCTTGGCTTGCAACATCTGTATTATATGCATTCAAATCACTGTGTAGTTTGAAAAGGGGAAAGCGTTTAATAGTATCATCTAGTTCCCAAATGTTGATTTTATCCAACACCTGGACTAGGTAGAGGACATGGCTAAGATATGTATGCTCTTAATGTAGGAAAGAATGTCTCAACTGATCTAGGCTAATATGAATGTATTAGTTTGAACAGCTAAATCTGCCCCTGGCCAACATTCAGAAAAACATTTAGTAACTAAAATTCAGTGATGTCAGGAGTGGAGGATCCACCCTGATAATAAACTTTACAAAGTGTTTTGCAGAGCAGAGAACATGATAAAATCAAACGGTAATATAAACAGCAAGACTGTTAAATACAACATACAATAGACATAACATGACTTTGCTTCAAATGTGAATGAAAGTCATTAAAAAATGAAATGTATGGTTAGGGGTGGGTTGGGGGTCTTTCAGTTATCAGAGTGTGTTAAATGTGTCTTGTCTAACCCACATGTGACGTGCACATGCTGGTTAGACAAGACACATTTAACATAAAATCATCAGAACCCCCAAATGAATATGTATTTGGCCGTGGACCCCCATCTGAAACGTTTTGTTTCATAAGCAATTTGTGTTGTTAAAATGTTTTACCAAAATAGAAAATTTGAGACTTGATGCCGTTTTGAGGCTAATAACATTATTTATGAACTGAACAACTGAAGGCCTTTAGTCCAAGGACAGATGCTTTGTACAGTGAGAAATTAGAACGTTTCCTTTTGGAGAGAATTTTATTGATTATCAACAGAAAAAGCAATATACATTTTGTCATCATTCCAATAACACACAGATAGAAACAAAAGTTGAATGTGTCCTGTTTACAGAAATATTATTGATTAGTGCAGTAATATACAGTATAATCGTCAAGTAGAGTCAAGCCGCATTTAAGCAAATATATAGAAGACAAAGACACGTATAAGTCTGTTCTGGTCACTTTTCTAGGTGGCAGTTAGTGCTAGATCGGATGGGTTGGAGAGAGTTGGTGCTGTTTTTTTTAAGTTTTTTTTTTACTCTCAATTGAATAAAGACCAGATTCCTCCCTCTGAACTTATTTCCCAGTCTGCTGATAAATCTATACGGTACATACACTGTGAATTTGCCTCGCCACAGATTTACAACAACATTATGCACATTCAAAATATCCACTCATTGTAGACTCAAGGCTGTGCAGTTTCTAATTCAAGCTACAACAAGTGTATGTGTTACACATTGCTACAGTATTTATTGTTCTGAGTATCACATTTTTTCAAAACGTTGTATCTTGTTGATCTCTTGGTAAAGGTCTCTCAAGCCTCTCCTGAAAAAGTTGTATTCTTTTATCCCTTCAAGATGAGGCAAGGCATGTGCACATTGCAACAATGCAATTACATGTGTTTTACAAAAAAGAATTAAGCAAAATAAACATAATAAAATTACTTTTGAGTCATATAAGTGTACATGATTGGTGTGCCCCTGTTGCAAGTATTATCCTGTGTTTGTGTATTACATTTAGTTGAAAGCTTTGTATTTTACTGCCGTCTTGGCCCAGGTCTCTCTTGGAAAAATATATTGTTTTAATCTCAATGGGACCACCTGATTAACTAAAGGTAAAAAAAAGTTATAATGTGGTTATTACTGACAGACAGGTTATTAAAGCTCCTACTAACCGAATAAACTAATAATTAATATGCTTTTCATCATATTGTGTTTCCTGTTGTTCATTTTGTTACAATCACGAACAACAAGCTTTATTCGTGCATTTACAAGTGTTAATTATTCAGATTATGTCATTCTCTCTACATTTGTTTTTCCCACTGACAGCCAGCATTTTTACTCTGCAGTAGACACTGCCTTCATCAGAACATTGTCGGCATCAGTTGCCATGTCATCCAGACTTTTGTTCAACAGATTGCGTGTGGTGCAAAAGGATATTGCCTCTGACAGGATAGGGATCGCGCTGATTAGATACATAGTCAAACTTGTCACATCTGTACCATAAGCTTTAAGTCGTGCTATAATCCCTGTGGAACTTAAATTCATGTCTGGTGTGTATTTCATTTCAGCCTTCAGCTCCTTCACTGACACATCTGATCTCTCCGCAATTTTCTGCAGGCTCTTATTATCAAGACCGAAAGCTGCAAAATACTTCTCGAGCTCCTTCTGCAAAATGCTCACATCAAATAGGAGGCCTATTGGCACTACATTCACAAAATAAGATGTCAAAGCCACTTTCCAGATGTCTGCCCGCAGGGCTGTTTTCTTCTTCTCGTTGATCTCCTTGGTAATGTTGGGCAGGGCTAGGACCAGCACATGTCTCTTCTGCTTAGTGAGCTCCTTGTCTATGGCACCGTGAAGCCGGTTGAAGTCGTAGAGACCAAGGTCAAAGCAGGAGATCAGAAAGACATCAGGAGCTGCTACATTGATTTCTTCAAGCCCTAGAGAATAAAATGAAACCAAATACTTTAAAAATTAACTGTTGATGTATTACTGATGTATTGCATTTATAAGACTGAATATTAAGGCCTCTTTACATTAGGGCTGAACGATTTCATATCTCATTTATGCCTAGGCCCTAAATATATAATAATAATAATAATAATGATGATAAGGGTAATAATAATTATTATTATTATTATTATTATTTGATCAGAACAATCTTCTTGGATTTGTCTCCCTTCAGTTTAGTTCAGTTTCTTTTAAAATAGCCAAAGTATAGTCTTAATAGCCTCAAGTGGTACCTTAAAAATAGATTTATAATACATTTACACTTCTAAAAGTGAGTTTTTATTTTGGTAAATATAAATATAATGCCCAACAAGTTGTGATCTAATAGTGATTTGATCACAATATGCTCTTGTAATCATTCTTGCATAAATAGTTTGAATTGCTCTTTGAAATGTTAAGCGTACTTGTAATTTAAGTGCTATGTGTGTAATTTAAGGGAAATTGACAAGAGTAAAACAGTCAAACCTTTGATGCAGTTTTGTCGAATGGTATCCAGTGTCTTTTCCTCGTTGAATGTGCCTGGCTTGCTCCTTTTCTCAGCCGCAATGTTGTTATCAATCTTGTTGCGTAAAAAGTAGAAGTTCTTTTTCATTGTCTGAACCTCGCTGGCCAGCTGAACATGACATTCTCTGAAGCGCTCTGATGCGACAATGATGAAAAAATCAAAGCGTTCAAAATTAACATCAGTAAGATATTGGTCTGCTTTGAAAGTAGGCGTACCAATACCAGGGAGATCCCACAATTT
>NC_139942.1:50315094-50337594 GCF_963454915.1 Gymnoscopelus microlampas | reverse complement strand
GTTGAGCCTTGAGAAAGAAAGAAAGAAAGAAAGAAAGAAAGAAGTGAGCAGATCTATAAGATCGGCACATGAGCTTGTAGATCTGCTATTTCTTGAAATACCATTGAAAAATCATTCTAAAATGTGAAGCCAGTGAATTGAGGCAATTTGTTTACTATATATGTATACTGTATCCTGTCACAACTGTCACAATAATCGTATCGCAGAGATTGTAATTCGTGAAATTCTCCTCCGTCATACACTAGGATGAATAAGCTCTTGTTAGGATGCACATTCAGGACCACTTAAACACTCTGTACTTGATAAAAACGGACCTGTAAAGAGTGCATTTGGTACGCTCTTCTTTCACCACACAAAGTACAGTGCCACTAGGGGGTATCAACAAAGTATAGGCTACGCAACATCATTTGTGTTTTCAACATTGCATTTTTACATTTTCTTAAAGGTAGGGTAAGTGATATTTTTAGGTTGAAAAGGTTTTTTGTTAAAAGGTTAAAGCACTATATTCTGATAGTAATCATTGCTATAGAGTGTTTGTTCAGTAACAGGAGTCTCCCTGTCTCTCCAGCTCTTTAATAAACAGAACATACATTTTATTTCAGGTAGGTGACAAAGTTTCAGCCAATCAGGAGAGAGTGGCCATTTATCAGCTTGATTTGTGTAGTGTTATGGTTCCAATTGTGTCTGCTCCTGCTTTGTGTCATCACTTTCAATTTCACTTGTTTAATCTGTATCCTGTCTGAGTTATCTATCCTGATTGGATAAAATTGGTATCTTGACCTGAAAATTAATTTTATGTTTAATAAAGAGCTGGAGAGACATGAAAGAGCTGGAGAGCTATTTAACACTTATTTTAACCAAAGAAAATCACTTACCCTACCTTTAAATGTTTGTATTACTGTAAATGATGCCATACTACTGCCATAAAAGTAGAACAGCAGTTACACAATACAATGATAATGCCTAGATACAGTATAAGTGTATACAGGGTATTTGCACATTTTAGTTACAATTTTAGGACTTTTAAGACCTTTTTAATACCTCTAACATTATACCCAGGTCCCCCTTGAGGGAGTTCCAGGGGGTCCCCAGCTAAATGATGGATAGTTAGGAACCAAATGGACCCAACTCCGAGGGTGTCCAAATGGAACCGGGTCCATTTCGTTCCATTTTGTACACTCTCAAATTAACATTGATATTACAATATAAATTGGGGTCCCAGAGATAGAAATGTAATTAAATGGGGGTCTGTAGCCTAAATGCATGTCAAACTGGGGGTCCTTGAAATTATAATGGTTGAGAATCACTGCTAGAGCCATAAACAATCTTCTCTTATGGGGGTCCTGGCATATCTTTTCAAATTGGGGTCCGCGGGCTAATAAGTATCAATTTGGGGGTCCTTGACATGGAAAAGTTTGAGACTAGCTAACACACACCTGCAGTGAAACTCACCTGTTTGTTGGATGGAGAGATAATTCACTTCTCTTTCCACAGCCTGGTCACACAGTGTGTTTTAACAGCTTGTTTTCACCAGGCTGGTGAGAGTGTAACAATGTAACCAAATGGACCCGTTTGTTGGAACACTATGACAACTCTACTCGACGTCTATGGAGTAGCGTTATATTATGAGATGTTTATTTCACTATAAGAGTATTGTATTACTTCTAAACAAGCAGCGCTTGTTAACAAACCGTGTGTGTGTGTGTGTGTGTGTGTGTGTGTGTGACACTCTTCAGAGACTGTGAGTGGAGGAGAGAGAGTAACGTCACGCTTAGATGTCGCCGCAAAGGGCGGCGAGATCTGAGGGGCTCCAACACACTTGTTACCCATGTTGCCATGTCAGCTTATAAATGAGCATTTATTTATTTATTTTTAGTTTAGTCACTTCATAGGGGTTGCTTTCTAATGTTTTTTAAACCAGTGGTTCCCACATTGTTTTCATGTCAAGGACGCCCAGATTAATGTATTTGTGGCAGACTCACATCTGGAAATAGGTGGTGCCAACGACCCCCATACAAGATTTGTGTTGATAAAATGTTTCAAAAAAATATTTTGAATATTTTACTTTTTTTCCAAATATTTTTTGAAAATAGCATATCTACAAGCTCACAATGTGTCATGATGTGACACCTTGTGAGCTTGTTGATCTGCTATCTTCAAACAGCCGATGTAAAAGTGGGGGCTTGTTTTTATCGACACGGCCGCTTGTTTCTTTTGCAAAATTTGGCAACTGATAACCTGCATTACATCAAGGTATATAAAAAGAAGGTATAGACATCTACGTCAATGAGAGTCAATGAGAGCCAGGTGGACCAGCTTAGAACAAACATACTTGGGCTTATTTTTGCTTGTAAAATGTGGTTGTTGTGGGTTGTGGTTTCTTGGGCTTAGTTGCTCATTTGGGCTTGCTTCACAATTTTAAATTATTTTAACCAGTGGTTCTCAAATATTTTCATGTCATGGACCCCCAAATGAATATGTATTGTCCTCTAAACCCCATCTGAAAATGTTTTGTGCCAGGGAGCCCCGTACTAGATTTGTGTTGCTAGAATGTTTGAAAAATCTTCCAAACATTCCACATTTCATTTCAAGATTTTTTGAATGAAAGTCATTAACATTAAATGTATGTATTGGGGGTATTTCAGTGCATTTCCAAATTGTTATATTTGCATTTCATTTGGGGGAAGGAGGCTTTTGGTTTGGTCTACATTTAATCAGAAATAATAATAATCAAACATATAAATTGAATTAAGCCAAAACCAAATGGATTTAAATCTGTGATCAACATGCAAATGATTTGGATCATTCAGACATTCAGCTCCACAGCTCCACCCTGTGGGGGAGGGAGGCATTGTTCCATAGTGTTGAGCTCAACAAGATGCTTCACACCAAAACCAACAGATACTAGATATTCATAGTCCTGGAATCAGTGGAATGAGACACTTCTGTACAAAGCAAGTGTAAAAGTTATGGTGTAAATCTAAACATGTCTATCAGTGGTTTCTCAAAGTGGAGTTGGGGGTTGAGGGGGAGTTCTAGCATTTGTTCTAGCAAGTTCAGAATTTATTTTCATAATTGTAATCACAGTTTGTTAAAGGTGTCTTCTTGTCTAACCCACATGTGCACAGTAAAATTCTCAGTGTTAATGTATCCATTTGTAACTTAGATTTGATATATTTTCCAGTCATGTTCAGATTTGTAGAACTAATTGAGTCAGTCCAATCAATATTTGTCAACAAATGTAACACCACTAACGGAGCTAAAATAACTACGTCTGGTACAAGAGTCTGTTGTGGCATTCCAAAGACCTTTGTTGCCAAAGTGATTGAGTTCATAATGTGTCAGTTTTATCATGTGGATTTTGATGACTGATTATCTGGGGGAATATTGAAATATAATACAATATTTACTGTAGGAACTGTGACAAACACTTGAGAACATTTACCAAATGTCTTCCCTGTAGGATCAGAACAGATGTAGCAACAGGGGGGGGGGGGGTCAAAGCTCCGCCCCCTGCCAGACTCATCAGATACAATAAAAGCTTCAGCTTCAGATCAAACCCACAACTTCCAGTGAGGGAGGACAGACTGTCTTTCCATCCACAGCTACAGGATGAGGGAATACTACTGACCCAGACTCTACCAGCTGAATGAACTTCAACAAGAAGAACCACAATTCACAGTGAAAGTCAACTTCAGGGAACATTCATCTAGAGGAGGGAGTGCTACCACAACTGACTGGCTGATTTCTTGTCTTGAGCAGACTGTTTGTGGCTTCACTCAAAGAAAGACAAAATATGTCTACAACGTTTTCTTTTTCAGAAGAGGATTTCTTCTGTCCGGTGTGTCATGACATCTTTAAAGATCCTGTTGTCCTGTCGTGTAGCCACAGCTTCTGTAAAGCCTGTCTGCAGAGATGGTGGAGGGAGAAGAAGATAAAGGAATGTCCAGTTTGTAAGGAAACGTCGCCGACGTATAATCCACCCTGCAACCTGGCTCTGAAGAACCTGTGTGAAACTGTCACACAGGAGAGACACCAGAGAGCTTCCAAACGTCAGAGAACTTCATCAAGGTCAGAGGATCTCTGCAGTCTGCACGCCGAGAAACTCAAGCTCTTCTGTCTGGAATGTCAACAGCCGGTGTGTCTAGTGTGTCTTCATTCAGAAAAACACACCCAGCACATATCCAGAACCGTGGCTGAAGTTGCGCTGGACCGCAAGGAGGATGTCCAGAAATCACTGAAACCTTTACAGAAGAAACTGGAAGTTTTCAACATATTTAAAACAAACTGTGACCAAACGGCGGAATACATTCAGGTGCAGGCCCTGAACACAGAATGGCAGATAAAGGAACAGTTTAAGAAGCTTCATAAGTTTCTACAAGAGGAAGAGGAGGGTAGGATCGCTGCACTGAAAGAGGAAGAGCAGCAGAAGTGTGAGATGATGAAGGAGAGGCTTGAGGATCTGGACAGGAAGTTAACAACCCTTTCACACACAATCAGAGCCGTAGAGGAGGATCTGAGAGCTGAACACGTCTCATTCCTGCAGAACTACAAGACCACAAAGGAAAGAGTCCAGCTCACACTGCAGGACCCACATCTGGACCCAGGAGCCGTGATAGATATGGCCAAACACCTGGGCAACCTGACCTTCATAGTCTGGGAAAAGATGAAGAACATTGTCTCCTACACTCCTGTCATTCTGGGCTACAACACTGCCAATCCTAGACTGAAATCCTGTCTGAAGAAAGACTCAAATCATGTCTGAAGATCTCAAAAACAGCCGCTTCCTGACAACCCAGAGAGGTTTGACTGTCTTCGCTTTGTACTGGGTTCTGAGGGCCTTGACTCAGGGACTCACAGCTGGGATGTTGAGGTTGGAGACAGTATATAGATCCTGGAGAATGGGTATGTTATCACAGTCTATTCAGAGAAAGGGAATTGGAGGAGGTCAATCCTGGACTATACATAGATTTATGTGCAGGTGTATACACGGCACACACCTCGGGGTCAGCCACTGATCTCTCATTGAAGCAGAATCCTCAGAAGATCCGAGTCTAGCTGGACTGGAACAGAGGAAAGCTGACATTCTCTGATCCTGATACTAACAAACACATAAAACACACTTTCACAGACACACTGTTTCCTTGCATTTACACACTGGTCATAACCTCCCTCTAAATATGTAACCAGGGAAGGTCAATGTGACTCTGGAACAATGACGATGATTATGCCATTGTTGTTTTTGTAGCAAGGTTGTGGATTTTTCATGATGTGTGTGATGCCTAGAAGAATATTAGCATGTGTTTAATGGACTTGAGGCTTTTGTTGTAAAGTGTCTAAAGAGGTTGTCTACATCTAATCTATTTCTACACAGCTTTTTCATAAAATGTAGAATCACTGTAGTACATTGACTGTACCACTTTGCATGACAATGAAAGGTGTTTCTATCAAGATGCTTCACAACCAAAACCAGTAGCTGTTCAGACAATGACCACTCCCTGCTGGGACACTAGATATTCATAGTCCTGGAATGAGACACTTCTGTGCAAAGCTCTGAATCATTCATGACCATACACATCTTAAAGTGCAGAGTTTTGGTGTAAATCCAATCAACATGTCTATCAGTGGCTTCTCAAAGAGGTGGGGGTTTGGGGGTTCAGAATGTATATGATCATATTAATCAAATTACATTTTTCTTTAAAATAAGGTTGTGGATTTTCATGATTCATGACTGTATGTGTGTGATGCTTAGAAGATTAGCATGTGTTTTATGGACTGGAGGCTGTTGTAAAGAGTCAAATATTGGTTGTCTAATTGGTCTGATATAGCTCTGTAAAGAAAACAGTTCATGATGTTTAATTCAAATAAACGTCTGCCAAACATATCTTGTGTTGTTTGAGTTCAATTGCATCTAATAACAATCTGTTCCGTATGTTATTATGACATGAGACCTTATATGATGTCCTGCTCTAATCTATGTTTCTTTTTCAATGCAACACTGAAGTGACAGGGCATGACATCCATATACAATAATAGGGCATAACAGTAGCGGCCATTGTGTGGGGCCACAGATAGAAACCCCATGGATTTTCCCATAGATACAGTATTAACGAAAATATTTATATAAATAATTACATTATTCTGTTATTGGGCTCATCGGTCATTATCCAGAAATAACACACCACTGAATTCAGTGATTGACCAATCACAATCAAGCATTCAACCAAGCCATGTAATGAATATTTCTAATGTACTATCATAGGGGTGTTTTTTTAAGCAAGTTTTTCACTTACACCAATTGACATTTTTGTCATCATTCCTTCATTAATATTGAATAAAACCAGGCATTTTAGACTAGGTCCTCAAAAAGAATAAAGTATGCAAGTAACTTGTATCTTTATTTTTAATGTTGTTTGTTCAATTTAACTTAACCATATGGACCCAAAATAAATGAAAATAGATCAAATATACGCTCCCTATTTATTTAACACATTTATGTGTTTATCCTTCTGTATCTTCATAAAATGTTGTGTAACAGAGAGGTCCTCTGTTACTGATGTTTGGCACTTTATAGTATTTTGCACAGTTGTATTTTTGCACAATTTAAGTCATGATTTTAAGTATTTTGTAATGTGGGTTGTAATGTGTATTTGGAATAGCTATGGATATTGTTGTGTAATGTAGTCAGAGAATCATTGGTGTAGTTCATGGAGTTCTAATGGATATTATGAGAGTTAATGTTCTCTGTATTATGTATGTGTATTAATCGGTAATCTACAATGTCACATGGTTGAGCCTGTGACACCTTGCCTCCAGCTGAGTATAAAAGGCTGCCAGCTACAAACTCACTCAGTTGGTGGTAGGATGAGAGCTGGATACCACCATGTCACCTGTATGGAGAGCTGGCTGTGTTTTTTGCACTGTCTGTGAAACAATCAGAATAAATACACCTTTTTGGTTGCACCCTATCAAGGCCTCTGTACTAACTCCAACCGCAAGGCGGGCAATCTAGCATGTTGTAAAAAGCTTCCATTGTTTTTGGCCATAATAGAATGTGCATTTTTCATGCCAATACTGATTGCTACACCTGTGTTTAATACATTCTACTCTACATGTGTGGGAAAATATTTGGAGACTACAGTTGTTTTGAAGTTTATTTTTATTTCTACAAAACTGTTTTGTTTCTTTTGCTATTCCCCTTTTAATATTGCATATGAAAATCATCAACATTTCCATACAGGACATGTTTCAGACAGTGAATGACCCCCCCCCCCCCCCCCCCCCATGCTTGCTTAAGGCATTTGACAACACAGATAGGCTACTAACATTCATAACAGCTCTTTAGACTCAATGGTACATAAGACATTAATGTAGTTTATAATTTAACTAAGGGGGTGAAAGTGATTTTTATTTATTTACTTTTTTGGTTAAAATATGTGTTGAATGACTCATACATCCCAATAGCTATAGTGTGCTAGTGTTTTTTTTTTTCACTAACACACTATAGCTGTTTATTTCAGTAACAGGGGTGTCCCCTCCCTGTCTGTCCGGCACTCTAGTAAACAGAAAATACATGTTCAGGTCGGGATACTAATTTAATCCAATCTGGAGAGATGACACAGCAGTGGTTTTCTTTTTGTGCCCAAGGCACTCCAAACACCTAAAGGCACACCTCAATTCATATCTATGAAAAATTGCATCTATAACACCATTTGCCTCTGTATTGGGAAATTTGAGGAGAACAAAATCAAATAAAATCAAATGAAAATCTTTTGTATTGCAATAAAAATTGTGGGGCTGTGGGGTTCTCTCTAGATTGGATACAACTGGTATCCAAATGTATTTTCTGTTTACTTGCTGGAGAGATGGAGAGAATATAGAACTTTTTTTTACAAAATACTTTTTTTCTTTTCTTTTTACAATCACTTAAACCCCTTTTAACTTGAAGAAGTGCTACATTTGTTTTTGAGCAAGGACAGGCAACATCCTCAGAGAGTGAATGTGATGATGAAATGTACAGTCATAATAATTGATATGACTCTGAAGGATCCGCACTGTTTACTCTTCAATATGCCGAGAACCGCAGTTACCAGCGTTGTCCACCAGAGCGAGCTGCTGTTCCACACATGCACGCCTCTAGGTTGTTTCACCAGGGCTGATGTCTCACAAAGTCTTCCTCTCGACTGTCTTTAGTGATTATTAAAACGTTTCCTCCAACATCCTTGTCCCTTCGCTTTCATATAATAAAAATCCTTAGTGTTCATTTATCAGTTTGTCAAACTACAAATGTAAACCAAATTTGGTTCACATTTGTACAATGTCTGAGTTTAAAATTACCACAGTGTTTCACCGTGGCACCTATGCCACGACCAGTGGTGGAAAGCACTGTACTTACGTACAATTTTGAGGTATTTGTACTTTACTTGAGTATTTCCATTTTCCAATACTTTTACTTCTACTCCACTACATCTCGGATCCAAATATTGTACTTTTACCCCACTACAATTATTTGAAAACTTTAGATTTTGATTATTATTCCAAAACCTACATTAACCGCTCTGTATACATTTTGGCCATTTGAAAATAGCCGATCTACAATCTGCTATTTTCAAAAGATTTGTATAAAACTTGAAATGGGACATAATGTATACTATTACTTTTGGTACTTTAAGTACATGATGATGCCAAATACTTTTATACTTTTACTCAAGTAAAATGTTGAATTCCGGAACTTTCACTTCGTAACAGAGTATATTTCTACATTGCAGTATTGATACTTTTACTCAAGTAAAGCAATTTTCCACCACTGGCCACGACGAGGTCCGACGTCAGCTCCTCTTTCCACGGCGACCCCTCCTCCGTCACCTCCATCTTCATATCGTCTGGAGAGGAGGTGGTGATGGAGGTGGCACCACCCTCCACCCTGGCGCTCCTCTGTCTTCCAGGTGAGTGGAGGAGGGAGTGAGGCTGCTGGTGCAGGTGGTGCAGGTAGGGGTGAGGGCCCGGGGATGGGGTGAGGTGTGAGGAGGGGTGTTGGTGGTGGTGGTGTGGCGCGGGGCCACAGCAGCGCTGGTGCCGGCGGACACGCCTCTGGTGCAGCCGCGACTGCAGCTGCTCCAGCTTACAGCGCAGCGTCACGTTCTCCTTGGTAGGGGACGGCTGCTGGGGACGATGGCCTTCCTCCACTATAAGGGGACAAGGAAAGAAGAAACAAATATTATTCAGCTACATTCCTACCACTGACTGTACATTTGCATACATTACATTTCTAAACATTTTCTAAAGAATTTTATTTCAAAATGTTAAGACATTTTAAATGAAAAAACACACAATTTGGGATTGCAGGGACATGTAATGTCATGTAAGGGAGTAAAAAAAAAATTGGGGGAAGGTTTCTTACTATTTCCTTTTTCCTTATTATTTCAAAATAGTTTCCCCCATTTATTTTCCTGAAATTAAAAATAAGTGTACATTCTCAAAACAATCTAAGAAATTCCATTAAAAAAAAAACGTAATTACAAAAAAATAAAAAACGTTTATAAGGAGTAGTGAATAGCAGTGAATAGCAGATCAACAAGTTCAGATTGTGTCGCGAATCGCGATGCTACAATTTGTAGACCAGCTATTTTCACTAGTTTGGGTCCATGGGGAGGAGATCTAAAACGTTTGGTTATAGACAGCTAGACTGATGTTTAACCACTAAGAGAGTTAGCAAAAGCAAAACAACCTGATCCAGAATAATAACTATAATATATAGCTAATGGTTACAGTAGGCAGCCATTAGCATGTTTCCACAGACAAGCTGATAAAGATTCAGGTCAGTCACTGTATCTCCTCTAGTTTAATGGGTGAAGTAATGGTCCTGTCCTCTGTATATATGTGCTACTTGAACACTGTGCATGCTGCATCTGGTTTAGGAAAAATGTCATAAAGAGCGTGCGCATGTATGTGCACACTCACACACACACACACACACACACACACACACACACACACACACACACACACACACACACACACACACACACACACACACACACACACTAATATGCCCTCACACAGAGTGTTACTAAATATAGCTGCTCTGCACAGGGTCCAAACACAGCTGGTCATTGTGGTTCAGGACAGAGGGACGCTGGTACACTCCATCTAACTGGTGTTTACAATTAAAGGACAGCGTCGCCGTGTCCGCTTATTATAAGCGACTTCTTATTATAAGGGCTTCTTTAGTAATAAATAAAAATACGTTATTTGGAAATATTGGTAGTTTTTTTGGGCTTGTTTCTTAAAGAGATAGTTCACCCAAAAAAATACTTTTTTTTCTATCGATTAGTCACCCCATGGAGACTTGAATTCATGGATATATTTTTCCTAAGCCAATAATTTGATGACCAGCGGACCAGTAAGCAGCGGTTCCGGTAGGAGACACAAAGGAGACACCGCTGCCAGTCATCAAATTAAATTAAATTAGTACTTTTTCACCCTCAGTCAATGCTTCATATCGATACGAGTAAAATCGCCGGGGTGGCTTGTTTATTTTTGGAACACAGTTCTTATATGACACGATCCAAGATTCCCCCGATGGGAAATCCAATACAAAACAATCACGCAATGACCCAGGGGGACAGCGCCCTCTAGTGACAGGGAATGTCAGGACATCCGGTGCTCTATTGTGATAGTACATTGAAATGTATGAATGTTTCTAAAATATCAAGACAGTCTTTTTATCTCACCTGTCGGTTTATTGTGGTGTAGTAGACCCTCTGCCCTCTGGCTCAGCGGGGGTCCTGAAGTCGTCTTTGGGGGGTCTTCTTCTTCGGGGCTGAGTGCCGCCGGCGGTGGACTCGCCGATAAGCCGGGAGCAGCAGCAGAGCAATGGAGCTGGGTGGAGAGGGTGTTGGGAGCCCCCTGGTGGTGACGCGTGGCACTGAGGAGGTCACTGAGGATCTGGAGAATGACGGCGATGCCGCGGCGTGGGTGGCATACACTGGTCTGACTGACAGGAGGCAGTGTTCCTGATGAGAGAGGGAGGGGCAAATAGCCTTGAGGATATTTCAAGTGGGACCCCAAATAATTGGCAAAAAAAAAAGATTTTTATGATAATATTGTCACTGTCGGATGGAAACTTATATGGCCAAAACTGTTCCTTTTTTATTATCATTTAAAAAAATGATTTAAAATAGTGAAAATAGCAGAGCTTGTAGATCTGCTATTTTCACTACTTTTGTGCGACACTCTTGTATGAAGTGGGGCATTCATTTACAAAAAAACATAAAAAGTTGAAATATGTAGATACAAGGTTTCTGCCCGACAGCAACAATATAATATTAATATTTACAAAATAATGTAACGAAAATGTAATGGTATTATTTCTTTTTCATGGCAGCCAAATGGCTGCTCATTTTCAAAGTGGGCCCTGATCAAGAAAAGGCTGGGTACCGCTGTGAGGGTGTCCCGCCTTGAGATTGGGAGGTTGGGGCCCCCAGCCGGCCAGGTCATACCAAAGACTATAAAAGAATTGTCTTGCACCCACCATCAAGGGTTGGATTGAGTAAGTCCCTGTGACATACTAGCGTCATGTCCAGGGGATGTACTTAACTTGTACATCAAGCCACCTCACGCTACAGAAACAGGAGATCAGTCTCCTGCCCCTACGGCTCGGCAAGGCTTACTTACCACTGTCATGAACACAAGATTCAATTCAATTCAGTTGAATTCCAGTGTATTGTCATTTATACCGTACGTCTGTGTGCAGGGCAGAATGACAGAGCGTTTCTCAAGGAAACAACTAAATGGCTGCTGCACAGGACACCCTCAGGTTATTATTTACCTGAGAATGTTCCAGAGAAGACCCCGGGGGAGTGGTTCACAAAGCTCTCTATGACGGCTCCTGGTGCTGAAGGGGACGAACCGGGACTGTTCTGTCAAAACGAGGACACAAAGATATTAGGACACATTAATTCACCCAGTTTTCAGTTTTGTCCTTGATTCAAAATGTTCGTTGTCCGTTACAAAGCACAGTAAAAACTAAATCACTGTCACAACATTTATTCCTAACTATGGACAGACTTGGAGAGCACTGAAGCCTCATGTTATACTTTTTTGTAGGATCGCGCTGCAAAAATAGCTACATCTACAAGCTCACAACACGTTGTGAACTTATATATATCTAAAATGTTCTTGTCTGCAACCGTACATTCATTAAATGTTATAAAATGTAACTTTGACCTGTGATTACGCAACAAAACAAAACATATGTTTTTGTATTGATCATTTCCATCTCTACCAGCAGTTATTAGCCACTGGAGTATTGTGGTGGTGTATACCTGCAGAAACACACTGCCCTCTGTATTTAGGTATTTAGGTGAAAACACAGAAACAAAATACAGCGAGAGGGCAGTGTGTTTCTGCAGGTAAACAAACACCACCACACTACTCCAGTGGCTGATGACTGCTTGTATAGAGCAGTGGTTCTCAAACTTTCTCATGTCAAGGACCCCCACATTTTTGAATAGCCAAAGTATAAAATATGGTTAAAGTGGTTAAAATGATTGTGACACTATATTAACTAACTAAAGCTAAACTTAGCTCCCTAGCTAAACTTAGCTAGGGACCCTCTGGTACCCCCCCAAGGACCCCTGGGGGTCCCCGGACCCCACTTTGAGAACCAATGGTATATAGAGGGATAAGATGGCTGCTGGTATCGAGGGAAATGATGGTAAAATGTTTTATATAATCAATCAAACCTCTGGGAAGGTGGAGGCCGGAGCTGGGCTCTGGTGTCCCGGGTTGGAGCCGGCTGGATGGGGCGAGGGGCAGCAGGGGGCGCTGGCGGGCACAGGCAGACACGGGGAACTGGGAGGAGAGCTGCCGGGAGGCGGGGAAGGCAACGGCGAGGAGGACGACGACGTGTGGACGGAGCGAGACGGACGCTGGCAGATCACAGGGGTCCTATTGGACGAGGGGAGTTGACAGGGGGTTGAGAGAGGGGGGCGCGGTTGACCATCGGGGGTCACGGGTGAGGTTCTCGAGCATGGCAGGGGGTCCGGTGTAGCCGCCGCCGCCGGGGCGCAAGAAGACAGGTGGGTGGTCTCTGGGGGGCTGGGGGGGTGGGCGGTGCTGGTGGAGTGGGCCGTCTTGGTGGTACCGCCATGAGGTTTCTGCTGCTCGCCGCCCGGGGCGCTCTGGGCAGCGAGCTGCAGCTGGACGTACATCACATGAGTGCCGATGCCCAGGGCGAGGGTCAGAGGGGAACGTCCAGACAGGAAGTCACTGATCTGTACCACGGGGAGAGAGGAAAACAAATGTCTGTCTGTCTGTCTGTCTCTCCTCATGAAGTCAACATTCAAAAGACAGTGGTTCTCTAAGTGGGGGGTCCTTGAGTGTTTTCTAGGGCAGTGGTTCTCAAACTTATTAATTTCAAGGACCACTAAAAATGATATGTATTTGGCCGCGGACCCATCTCAAAATATTTTGTTCCAGGGACCCCCAGAGGCAAAGGTTTGAGTTACAAATGTTTGCTTTAAAACATTTATATATTCAAAAATGTTTCTAAATTTAAAAAAAATAGCAGATCTTCAAGCTCGTAGCGCAGCACTCAGTTCCACGCTACGAGCTTGTAGATCTGCTATTCTTGAATAGCCAAAGTATAATATATTGTTAAAGTGGTTAAAATGATTATGAAGCTATATTAACTCATTTTGCTGGGGACCCCCTGGTATCCCCCCCAAGGACTCCTGGGGGTCCCCGGACCCCACTTTGAGAACCACTGTTCTAGGGGGTCCCCAGCTTAAATGGTCGATAGTTAGAAACCAAATGGACCCTTGCAGATCTGCAACTCAGAAAGTGTACACATATTGCAAATGTTAAAATAAATATTGTTATTGTTTGTTTTAATTCTAATGAATTTGTTGATTTGAGACTCATTTGGGGTTGCCAACTTCAACCGTGGTCAGAGACTATTGACGACAACTAGCCTCTGGCATGTTTCACTGTACTGTTTACATGCACTGTCCATGAGAAGCTAAACATGAATACAATAAAAATGTCTATTCTGAGATAGATAAAATCCAAAAGATTTACAAAGAGATTGTCCCCCTCAAAAAACCTTGTAGCTTGTAGCTTGTAGATCTGCTATTTCTGGTTAACTTGTAAACACTTTCTCACCAAGTGTCGGTAGATTGTAGCTGCCATGTTTTGCTCTTGCAGTTGGGTCATTGACTGTACATTGGTCTTTGATGTCTTTGATAGCCTGAGGGAAAATACTTGATCTCTCTCTTGTGGCTTTGTGGTATGTAGCATGGCCGTGTGTGTGTATGTGTGCGCGTGCGCACATGTGCATGTGTGTGTGTGTGTGTGTGTGTGTGTGTGTGTGTGTGTGTGTGTGTGTGTGTGTGTGTGTGTGTGTGTGTGTGTGTGTGTGTGTGTGTGTGTGTGTGTGTGTGTGTGTGTGTGTGTGTGTGTGTGTGTGTGTGTGTGTGTGTGTGTGTGTAATGTTATGAGTGTCAGGAATGAGCTAAAGTATGCACAGCATCTGTGTCTGCCAACGACGTCAGGCCAGTGAATGACCTCATCCAATGCACCGCCCATATCACACACTGGAAGAACCAAACATGTTTTACAGCTATGTCACCAAAAATGACAAAACAAGACAGTCTTTTACTGGGTCCCCAAGGCTTTAAGGAAGTGGTTCTCAAAGTGACACCCAGGGGGTCCTTTCTAGAGAGGGTAGTTATGAGCCAAAAGGACCCTTACAGGTCTGTAACTCTGCGAGTGTACAAATGGTACACTCACTACACTGGTACACTCTCAGAGTTATGGGGATGTGTGGCCTAATGTAGAGGGCCTTGAAATCAAAAGGTGGTTCTCAACCACTGCTTTAACCACTTAAACCCCATATGGGTAACCGACCGTAGTCCCTCAGGGCTCTACACTAGTATCTTTTCTATTTTCTGTTATTGTGGGGAAAGCTTTTGCAGAAAATAGCCGATCGACAAGCTCTATACAAGCTCGACAAGTTTTTATTTTGAAGCACATTGAATCTACAACTGTCATGTGAAATGTGCTATATAAATACATTTGGCTTTGACTTTGAATAGTTATGCATTCAAGGTCCTCCTTGTTCCAAATCAACTCTCCCAGACATGCAGACTGCTGAATAGCAAAACACATGTGTCCCTGTACACTACAACATGGGAGAAAGACCCAACTACACTAATTATTATTTCAAACCACAAGCCCTTCAGTTAACCACCTAAATCCTTTACTGTATACTTAATTTACCGGGGTCCCCCACGGGTCTGTACTTGGTCCCATCCTTTTTTCCCCGCCCTGCGCTATCCCATGGCACTACCCGCTAATTACGCACCAGGCAGCTGGCGCTGTCCCCAAACGGTATCTTACGGCCACGTTACCCGCTATACATTATGCCGACTACCGTTATTTGCTCCTGGAGGTGTTGTGCTATCCCTAAAATTACCATCTTGCCCACACACGTATGGGAAAGCTCAAGCCGGATCCTTAGACCACCCGCTATGCCAAATCTGTTTGGTAGAGGCGCCTGCAATGGAAATTACATAAGCGCCTCAGTGAGGCTGCAGCGTTAGCACACCGGCACTTCTTCTAATCCATAAAAGTGTGACTGTTAATACGTTGTGTTTTTTATCAGCAGTTGCCAGTTAAGCTTATCAAAGACAAATAAAATGTCATTTGATCTGCGTTTGTTATAACCACACAGACCATTCAGTTTAATTAATCCACAAGCACAAGCGATTGTTGTAATTTCAAGTTCTCTATAACCAGCAATGTGTGAGTGATACTTCTCTGTATCAAATCTTATGTTATTCCAAGGCAATCAACGTCGTCAGACTGCCTCTTCGCTCTTCCATGGGCAGAGAGGGAGAGAGAGTGTAGATAGCACTGGGCATAACGGCTTGCACAGCTCTTAAAGGGCAGGTGTTTTAGGGATAAGGCTGGTGTCGGAAGATAGCAACTCGGCCACGGGCCACTATTTGGGGGACGCTAAATCCCCAAACAGTGGGTAGCGCGACTTCAGAGCAAAATAGGTGCCTAAATCTCTAGATCGGAAATAGACGATCTACAAGCTCACAACGTTGACAGTATTGGAGTGGACAGACGTATGCAGTTAGTGTTAGCACATAAAAGTCTTACCTGAGCCTCGGTCAAACTCTCCAACGCTTGCATCATACTTCTTCTGTCTGTTCTGGAGTTCTGAGGTACCATTAAAACAGAAAGTGTAAGATAAGCATAAACTACAACTGCAATACTTCACAACAATAACTGTGTACAAATACATGTACGACAACTGTGCAGTTGTTTACATTAAGTAAATAAAAATGCTGTTGTTGTATATAATATACCAAGCTCATATGCACGTGTACATACGCTGATGTTTTCTTTCTTTTTTTGATCTTATTTTACCGTTTTATTATTATTACTATTATTATTACCTGTCTGAAGGAAGCTGAACAAAAAATAAGTTTTACTCTTATACCTGTATGCAAGATGTAACAATAAAGCACAACCTGAACCTACATGAAGTCTTTGGGATAAAGTAGGTGTGATATTATATGTTGGTTTCAGCTGCTTTACTTACAGTTAAACCAGCTTCAACGTTAGGGACCAATGTCAGTTTGCTCCCGTCTGAAACTCCTTGATCCAGGAGCTTTCCTGTGTTCAGCTGTCTGTTATTGAACAAATAAAACACATGAGAAGGACAGCATAATGATCATTATCATCATCATGACCTTTATTTAAACTCGGGGGAACATTTGAGGGGCAAGCCCTCATTTACAATGTAGCTGAGGAGGTTTCAATAATAGACACAATCCAAACCCATTACAGATTGACAAGGAACGTGAATCAGAGTGCAATACTACAATTACACAAATAAAAGTACTCAAACAGTACTTAAAATCAACTAAAACAAAATTAATGAATTAAAACAGGTGCAATCACGGATAAAAGTGTGACCATTGCTCTGAATGATGGCAAAGAGCTGCTTTTGAAAGACTTTTGAAGCTCATTCCAAGAAGTTTGGCCGCTGACAGAGACAGTCAGAGAAAGCTGCCTTGCCTAATAACTCTGCATGGAACCACCAAAAATCACTGGAGCGGGTCTGATAAGTGTTATTGTTCTGTGTCCAGTGACCAACGTGTGGTCGTGTACGCAAACCTACAATAGCCGCTGTGGATAGGCTGTTATGTTGTAATGAATGCAGATGGGGAGGTGGTAGGTAACAGTAGTAGTAGTAAGAATGAAACACAGGAGAGGTGCATGGGTACAAGTAAGAGAGTCAAGAACCAAACCAAGATAAGAATACATATATAAATGTTTTTAAAAAAGACATTGTTTACAGTTCGGACACAAGACAATCTGCACTTCTTGGTCCATCAATGAATGAGTTGACATGCTGTATGTAAAATGAATCTATGCATACATGTACAGTCCATCTACCATGAATACTCTCTCTTCACAATGAATGAGTATGATGTGTCGACGTTGAATATGATAATGAATACACAGTATGAAGAGGTCTGGATATATCATGAATTTACTGTGTGTGTGCAGTCTATATGAATGAATAGGCTGTAACAGCCTATCAACTAATATAAAGGTAAGGTAAGTGATATTATTTGGTAAAAACAAAAAGGGTGTTGTTAAAAAAGGTTAAAGCACTATATTGTGATAGTAATCATTGCTATAGAGTGTTTGGAATATCACTTACCCTACCTTTAATATACAAATGAATAGCCTATACAGTATGCACAAATACATCAACAATTAAAGCATGAATGTATGTGCAGTTGTGTATAATATAGCCTGGCATGTACAGTAAGAATGTAGGTTTAGGAGTAAAATATAAAGTACCAAATGAATCTACAGACAGTAATGCAAAACTATAGAACAGGGGTCCTCAACGTTTTTCAGGTCAAGGACCCTCTATATTGTATAAAATTGTGTTTGAGATTAAACTTTTTTTTTTTTTACTTGGTCTGCTCTTTTTCCCCTCTAGTCTACACCTATACCTCTTTGCCAAAAATAGCTGATCTACAAGCTCACAGAGCTTGTAGATCTGCTATTTTTTGGCTAAAGTTCTCCTCAGAATAGAGAGGCTAGACGCTAGAGTTCAAGTGATTAATGTAAAAAAAAAAAAAAAAAAACATACAAAGATTTGGTGGACCCCCTGTAGTAACTCTGAGGACCCCCTAGGGGTCCCGGACCCCCTGTTGAAGACCTCAGCTGCTATAGACAGATTATTACTATGGAGCAGGATTCAAATCGAATCTACAGACAGTAGTGTTAATGTAAAACTAATAGACAGACAGATATATATACATTATGGATATTTAACGTCACCTGTCCTTGTGCAGGATGGCTATCCTGTCCCTGGACAGTCCCAGTCTGTGAGACACGCATGTGGTCAGTCCTTCTATCGTCTCCCCGGGGGGGACAGACAGCTCCAGCAGACCGCCGGTGGTCGAGTTGATGGACAGATGCATGGCGGAGCCAATCAATCAATCAATTAGTCAATCAATCAGTCAATCAATCCACGTAAGGCTCTGTCTGTCTCGTCTGCCAACCTTGGATGATGATCCACTCAGTCACCGCGGAGAGAAATAGATACAAATGTAACCTTGATGGTCGATCTGTAGTGGGTTGTATAGAAAGAATTCCTCTGTCTGTGTTTAAAGATCAAAAGGAGGAGAAAAAAAAGGTATAAAAAGAAGAGAAAATAAATCCTGTGGTTTTCTGTTATTGGATCAGCTTCTCGGTCTGTGATCTAGCATCGCGTTCTGTTGTTAAACATGAAGGTTGTTATATAATTATAACCATATTAATCAGGTTTCTTTGAGGTTGAAGCAGCAGCACATAGTCTGTGGTTGAGACTCACACTATATATTACACACTACCAGAGCCAATGTGCCACGCCTGTTTTATGCAAGTCCACTCCGCCCCGCTCTGACAAGCAGCCAATCAGCGGTACACTGTCAAGTGGACTCCTCCCCACTCTGACAAGCAGCCAATCAGCGGTACACTGTCAGAAGAGTCTCCGAGAATTGTCCAATCAACAGGCTTGCTTCCTGTACGCAAGTTTTCCTCCTTTCACCCCCTTTCACTCTCTCACACGAACACACACGCACGCGCGCAAGCGCAAGCGCACACACACACACACACACACACACACACACACACACACACACACACACACACACACACACACACACACACACACACACACACACACACGCGCGCGGCCATGTCCGCTTATTATAAGCGACTTTGGGCTTCTTTTTCTGTAGAGTTGCTTGTAAATATTGGTTTAGTTGCAGTATTTTTGGGGCTTGTTTCTAAAGTGTATTTAGGCTTGAGCTTCCAATGTTTTTAAATGTAAACCAGTGGTTCTCAAATATTTTCATGAAAATGTTTTGTGCCACCAGGGGAGCATTTGTGTTTTTAAAATGTTTCAAAAATATTCCAAATATTCCACATTTTATTGCAGGGTTTTTTGAAAGTAGCCGATCTACAAGCTTGTAGATCTATTTAAAATAGATCTACAAGCTTAGATCTATTTTCAAATAGTAGATGCATTGATTGATTGATTGATTATGAATACTTAAACGTTTTGCAAAAAAATACAGGAAAGTACAGTTCTATACATGGTCTGCTAAGAGGATTTTAAACCCAATAAAGTCTATGGCTTGTTTCCATTGGGGTCCTTTGTACTCAATTCATCGAAACATTTAATGACAGACAAATATACAATGCCTATAGTTGCTTCTTTTGGGCTTGAGTTCCTAGACCTGGTTGCTTATTTCTCTCCCACAATATGGCAACACTGACACAAACGCACAGTGCCAGTCACCATTCATAAAGTCACCTCTGTGTGTAGCTACTCTGTGTGTGTGTGTGTGTGTGTGTGTGTGTGTGTGTGTGTGTGTGTGTGTGTGTGTGTGTGTGTGTGTGTGTGTGTGTGTGTGTGTGTGTGTGTGTGTGTGTAACACACACACACACGTTTCAATTAGAAACAGTGACTAAAGAGGCATTTCAATCTATGGGAAAGACATCACTAAATATGGATGGAAATTGTATTTGGAAGCACACATTCAATGAGCTCCATATTGGTGCATTGGTGTGATATTGTTAGGGAATGTCTATACCGGCATGCATGCAGTGATGTGCAACATTCATTTTACATACATGCAGTGTATGCATTTGAGTGAATACTCATATGTATGTTGTATTGATCAGACAGATGTGCAGACTGGTAGATTGCCTCATCACTGTCTGCTTGAACTGCTATACGAAGAGTGATGAAACATGATGACACGTATATGGTATTAAGGTCTTTGGATATAAAGTTCACTGTGGTGTATACATGCAACTCCTACACCAGAATGCCTGCCAAAGCATGAGGACCAGGTTTTCAGGTTTCATGAAGTGGTTTCATTCAGACTCCATGCACATATGATGATATTGATGATTGAACTGAATAGGAAAGGGGAAACGGTAACAATCAGTAACACAAACAAACTGGGCATAAACAAAGCCATAAATAAACTTCGGCCAATCTTTTTTTTTTTTATCGATTAGTCACCCCATGGAGACTTGAATGTTTTTGTTTTTGTCACATTCCTAAGCCAATCATTTGATGACCAGCAGACAGGTATAGGCAGTGGTTCCGGTAGGAGACACAAAGGAGACCATTTGTGTCTCCTACCGGAACCGCTGCCGTTCATCAAATGATAGGCTTAGGAATGCGACAAAAACTAAAAAAATGCCACAAAATTTCTTCATGGGGTGAGTAATCGATAGGAAAAAAAGTAATTTTGGAGGGTGAACTATCCCTTTAAGCATAAATGTTTATCAAAAAAACAAATACTCGAATGAACATGAATTCTAATTAACAGAAAATGTACAGAACTTACTTATATAATGCATCAAAGGTGAACATGCAGTATAGCCATGGAGTCCTAGTGGTGCAACACATGTTGGTCTGAGACTTCTACCTGGGCCTACCTCAGGTGTGCCAAATTAGGCTCAAACCACACCCCACCCACCATTAAGTGAAATAATTAGTTGTGCTGAATCCAACTATCCCCCACTCCCAGCCAGAGAGTGAGGGGATTTCTTACAGCTACTGGACACTTGTGTGTACTGGTCACTAAAGGTCTCTGATTTAGATAAATATGGGAAGGAGACAGGACATACTAGGACAGGGGTCTTCAACAGGGGGTACAGGCTTACTACACAGGGTTAGTAAGTCTGATGGTTTACGTGGTTAAATGTCTGAAAATACATGAACATGAATCCGACATGACTGTCAAACGAAGTCTATGAAGCTATCTATGAAATCTATGAAAATGTTTTTTTCGCAATTGTATATACAACATGTAGTGGGGGTCCCTGCTTCATCTCTCTCTCTCTCAGCTAAGGGGTCCTTGGCCTGAAAAACACCAACACGGGAGGCTGGATGCTCGCATGATTGAAACACCGGTAGGTTAAAGGTAGAGTAAGTGATTTTCTTTGGTTAAAATAAGTGTTAAATAGCTCTATATTCTGATAGTACTCATTGCTATAGACTATAGCGTGTTTATTCAGTAACAGCGGTCTCCATGTCTCTCCATTTCTTTATTAAACAGAAAATGCATTGTTCAGGTCGGGATACTCAATCAGAATAGAGAACTCAGATAGTAGGATGCAGATTAAACAAGTGAAATTGGAAGTGATGAGACAAAGAAATGAGCAGACAAAATTAGAACTGGAACACTATAAAAATGAAGCTGATAAATTGTTACTCTCTCCTGATTGGCTGAAATTTTGCAACCCATCTGAACGTGTAAATAAATGTTTATTGAAGAGCTGGAGAGACGGGGAGACCGTCTGTTACTGAACTACTTACCTACAGTATCTACCTATACCACCCATCCAAACATCCATACATCCATTGTGTCATTTTAGATTTTTGCGTTGGCTATTCAAAAATAGCAAATATACAAGCTCACAGCGAGCTTGTACATCTGCTATTTTTGAACATTTTGGAAAAATCTTGTAAGTGAAAGTGTGAGAAGAACTACTGATTTAGAAAGGCATTTGTAAAATCGGCATAAGGCAGGGTTCTTCAACAGGGGGTCCGGGACCCCCAGGGGGTCCTCAGAGTTACTACGGGGGGTCCGCCAAAATCTTTGTGTGATATATCATTTTTTTCCTCAACTCGAACCCTAGCATCCCTATTCCGAAGAGAACTTTAGCCAAAAATAGCAGATCTACAAGCTCCCAACGCCTCGCGCTGTGAGGCGTTGGGAGCTTGTAGATCGGCTATTTTTTGGTAAAGAGGTATAGGTGTAGAGGGAAAAAAAGAGCAGACCAAGTACACAAAAAAAGTTTCATCTGAAACTCAATTTTATACAATATAGAGTAGGGGGTCCCTGCTTCATCTCTCTCTCAGCTAGGGGGTCCTTGGGCTGAAAACGTTGAAGA
>NC_139942.1:50265094-50310094 GCF_963454915.1 Gymnoscopelus microlampas | reverse complement strand
ATTGAAACTAGGTCTTCATCAGGCAAAATTTAAAACACGAAAAGTTAAAATATCGTCACCTTGCTAAACTAATGGCCTAACTAACTTTTTAAAGTTTTTCAGTACAACAAAAAAATGTATTATAATAAAAATAACCCTGTCTGTCAGTTATGTAACATAAGAAATTCTATAAGTCACACTAGGGAGTTATAGGCCATTATACTAAAAGGGGAGGGAACAGTAAGATCCTTTTGAATTAGGAGATAGACGATTTTACCAGAGGTGGCCAGTGTCATGAAGAGCTGACTTCTGCTGGCAAAAAATGAGTTAGGCCATTAGTTTAGCAAGGTGAGGTGACTATATGGAGATAAGAGCTTTCTGCCCCGACAGCAACAATATTGCGCGAGGGCGTGCTTGGATTCGAACCGTGGGGAGAGACGCAAGGCAAGGGCACATCCCACTTCTGACACCAATGTAGCGTTTTGCGCACCGAGCTGGGGCCGGACCCTGGTCTCCCGCTCGGCAGACCGGCAGGTAACAGGCAACGCCAAGAGAGCTAGCTCGCTCGCCAGTGGAGGAAGTTATGGCCAGATATGGGGACGCTACGCTACAATATGTAGCTGCTTTCCTTCCTTTTAAACCTGTACAGGATGATGATGATAATAATAAACTACAGAATCAGTCCAGGGTTTCATGGCCCTTCAAGTGGCTGTGGAATTCATTAGGAATCCAATAATACAATGACAGGGCAGGTCTCACTATGCCAGACTGTCTCCTTCCATTGTTGATCCGTGACAAAGGCTCTACATGTATATGTTCAGCGGTGTCCCAAGGAAACCTTTTCTGGATCCGGGGCCCACTTGAAAAACCTCAAAACCGTTTGCCGGCCCACCCATCTTAAGTGGTCAGATGGGTGGGCCGCATGCATAATTCAGAGCATGTTTATTTGAATGATAATTTAATGATTGGATCAATGGGACTTGTAGTTTCTTAAGTCCTATACTTTTAGGCACTACTGGTTGCCGACAGCTAGGGTTGTTTCGACGTGTGATAAAAAGACTGAAGTCCAAACCGTGCGTAAAGTTCATATATAAATGCTTTTATTCTTATAGCTTTTGTGCCAATCACTCCAGCCTACAAATAATAAATACAGAAGCATAAACAGTTAAACGTACGGTGGCTAAATCAACAGCCCTCCTAAACACAGTAAAAAAACTGTTTGCCTCCTATCATTAACACCTGCCATTGATTACACACAGGGTTAAATACCCTGTAACCCTGGCAACCTTGGCCTTGACCAAGCCCTATGGCTCAAATGGCTCTTACAGGACTAGTATACTTTACTTTAACCACTTCTTAAACCCTGTACCGGTTCTTATTGAAACGGGCCTGAGTTGCAACTGTACTCCCGGGGGGTTCGAGTGGCTTACTGACTATGGTTCTACTGAATAGTTTCTATTCATCGGTATCACAATGAAAACACCATTTTCAAGGTTTTAAAAGAATGAAAATATCATGACTTTTCTTTTTACTGTGCAAGCATTTTTTTTAAATGATTAATGTTATGTTATCAATTGATTGATTGATTGACAGAACACTTAATTAACAAGACTATCATCAGTACAGGTACAGTCAAAGATTATGCTAAAAAGGATGACACGAAAAAAGCCCCAGGGGGCTTGTTTCCATTGTGGTCCTTTGTACTCAATTCATCAGTAATACAGTAGAAGGGGAGGGTGTCAGCCTGTCAGGGGATTCTACTAACAAGGAGTTCAGGGAGTTAAACTATATTCACTTGTATTTTGACAAGAGGGATTCTGACGACAATAAAGTTTGTCGTTTTTGGCCAACTATTTGGAGGGCCACTTGCAATATCCTCACGGCCAACCACAAGGCCCCGGGCCACAGGTTGGGAGTCGTGCCTCTTATCTTGGTGTGGACGCCGAGGTGAGCGTCTCTCTACAATAATAAAAGGAAAAAGGAACGGGGAGGGAGAGGAGAGGAGAGGAGAGGAGAGGAGAGGAGAGGAGAGGAGAGGAGAGGAGAGGAGAGGCAGCCATGCAGCCACTTCACATTCCTGCCTCTCCTCTCCTCTCATCTCGCTCTCCACCCATCCCCTCCCCTCCCCTCCCCTCCCCTCCCTCTACCACAGAACATTCTGCAGGATGTCCTGTTCTCTGGAGCAAGCAGGGACGCGGCTCTGACGTCAAACAGTCTACTAGGAACTCGCACACGCACACACACACACACACACACACACACACACACACACACACACACACACACACACACACACACACACACACACACACACACACACACACACACACACACACACACACACACAGAGATTTGTATTACTAGACATGTGAGGACAGCAATGTTTTAGGATGGCTATATCTTAATTATGCATGCCTTTTGTTTTGTCTTTTGTTGACAATTGTTGTTGCTGCTGTTACTATTGTTTTTGTTTTTTCTTAACCCTCGATCTAACAGACCCTAACTGTAACTCCAAACCCCCATTCCGTGACCCTAACTAACCCCTCATGCCTAAAATCATAACCCTGACCTCAAACCACCCGGAAATCTTTTTTTACTGTAACCTTATAGCTCTAAAAAAAATCTTTAAAAACATCTCTCCTCGAAAATGGTCCTCGCAAAAGGTCAACTTCTCAAGTTTTACTGTACTTGCGGGGACATCTGGCGCGCACGCACGCATGCACGCACGCACGCACACACACACACACACACACACATACCTCCTCTCTCTGCATATCCGCACATTCTTCCCACCCTTAGACGGCCTCTGTTGGCACAACGTCCCAGACAGCTCAGCCTTCAGGAATGTTACACCTCTCTCTCTCTCTCTCTCTCTCTCTCTCTCTCTCTCTCTCTCTCTCTCTCTGGAATTCCAGGGAGATAAATATGATCGTACTGTTCGTACGTATGTATGCGGCTGCTATGAAGCCACACCATGGGTCTTCGTTGTTTTTCAGGCCAATTAAGGACCCCTTATAGCTGAGAGAGAGATGAAGCAGGGACCCCCACTATATAATGGATTCATACTTTTCCGACCTATTTTAAGACCTATAAGTATTTTCAGACCTTTAACCACTTAAACCCTCAATACTTAGTAAACTTGACTAATGTTCCCCTCAGATCAGAATAGGGATGCTATAGGGTTCAAGTGGTTAGTGCAACAAAAAGTTCCAAATCACAAAAAAAATTGGCGGCCCCCCTGTAGTAACTCTGAGGACGCCCCTAGGGGTCCCAGACCACCTGTTGAAGATTTGGGCTACACAGTAAAATCCTGAACGTTGCTTCAACTCCGAGATTGAACAAATGTGACTGTACAGTGAAGAATGTGTGCAGAGCGCTGGTTCGGACTGTATGCGGACTATGGTTCGATGGTTCCATAGTTGGTGGGATTGGTTCACCTCATATGGAGTTAAAGGGTCTCCACGAGTTTAAGACTCTCTCTGGAGATTTGTTCTTGCATTTTCATTCGTCACATCAACCTGTAACCAAATAGCTAATGATCTGTGTTGAAATATGTTTACTACAAAGCAAAATTGTGATCTTGCACTTTGTAAGTTGCTCTGCAGCACGAGAGAATCTGTTTGAATGCCTTTAATTGCAAATTGAAGTTCAAATCCTATAAAAAATCTCCTGCATGTGCACCAAAAGAGCAAACGGCAACAATCTCAGCGGAGTGGAACGCATTTTAGGAAACAAGCTCATGGGCTGGAAAAAAGTCCTGAAATTCTTCCGGAATGCCCTAGAGCCTGTTCATAAATAAAGCATTTATTTAACAGGGCTATTTTGGGAGAATCCTTAAAAGGCTACAAAAATAACTGTCTAGCGCCACGTTATATGGAAAAGATCCATGCATTCTCCAATCTTTTGAGATGTCGTCAGTCAGTCAGTATCTTGTAACTTAAACAATGTGAGTATGATGCCTTGGGCTCATGAGCCATGTTTTGATGCAAGGGTGCGAGACCACCCAATGTGCAAGCTGGTACTTGGGTTTACCAGTGTTCATTTTGTTGATTAAAACTGTGTTTGAAAAATGTTTGTCGACTAGGCCACCTTCTTTCACTGACGATTTAAGAGACGAGGAAGCGCTGCATGGGTCCTTAATTATCAGAAACTGAAACAAGTGCTCTTTGGAGAGGGTTCAATTGTAGGTCAAAACATTTAAAGGGATAGTTCACCCCAAAAAAAGACTTGTTTTCTATCGATTAGACACCCCATGGAGACTTGAATTCATGGATATTCTTTTGTTTTTGTCACATTCCTTAAGCCAATAATTTGATGACCAGTGGACTGGTAGGCAACGGTTCACAAAGGAGACTCTTTGTGTCTCCTATACCGGAGCCGCTGCCTGTCATCAAAGTATTGGCTTTAAAGGAATACGACAAAAATAAAAAGATATCCATGAATTCATGTCTCCATACGGGGTGTGTAGGCCTAATTGATAGAAAAAGTCATCTTGGCGGTGAACTATCTCTTTAAGTTCCTTCCCTTTGTAGTAGGCTGACGTTCAAGTGAGGAGAATCAGGGGCCTTCATCAGGGTCCAATAGGGTCCATTGGACCCTGATGAAGGCCCCTGCGTTTTTAACTTTGCCAAGCCATGACAAAATAAAGGCTTTTTAAACTAAAAACTGCCTTGGATTCTTCTTAAGTTCACCAACTCTCTCAGCCTAGCCCTGGATGTCAGCCTACTACAAAGGGAAGGGACTTAAATGTTGTGACCTACAAAAACTAAGCTATGATGACTAAAACTATAACTAAATATATTGACAATTTTGTCAACAAATAGAAACTAGACTACAATGTTATGGAGGGAGTAGTGGAGATGAGATTCAGTAGCTTCTGGAAATTAACTTGCCTTAATTCTATTGAGCAGAACTATTAATAAGACAAGACATTTTATGCTTGGTTGCGCGCATGTGTTGCATTTCGGAAATAGCTGATCTACAAAGCTCACAACCTGTCACAGATGAGTTGTGAGCTTGTAGATTTTTTTGGCACACATCTAAGTATAAATCAGAAGTTGTGTTGCCACCGCGGCCCGCCAAAATATTTCAAATATCAACTATATATATTTATACATATACATTTATATTTCAATTAATACATACAATCCAAAAAAATGATATTATTTCAAAAGATTGAAAAGAATGTAAACAAAAAATAAATCACAACTTTTCATCAATAAAAGATTCAAACATGCTTCAATATATTTCATAAATAAAATTAATAAAAATCTAATCTTTTCCAAGAATAAAACAAAAAAGCTTTTAAGAAGTAGTGAAAATATCAGATCCACAAGCTCACAACATGGCACAGGCAACATTTATCTTTTGGGTCGTGAGCTAAAACGTTTAAGAACCATGTGTCTGCTCATTTCTTTGTCTCATCACTTTTTAATCTGGATCCCGAGTGAGTTCTCTATCATGATTGGATAAAGTTAGTATCCCGACCTGAACATGCATTGTCTGTTTATTAAAGAGATGGAGAGACATAGACCCAGCTGAACAAACACTCTATATTATAGCAATGATTACTATGAGAATATAGAGCTATTTAACACTTATTTTAACCAAAGAAAATCACTCACCCTACCTTTAATATAAGTTATAAATCAACTGATGTAGTATTAGCTGTAATCCATCAAGCTGCAGCTGCAGTGAGGAACACGTAATATGCAAAGTAATTGTTTGTCCTTAGCCTTTCTGAACTCACAAATAAAATGTAATCAGAAGCATGGCGATTCCACTGGGGAGAAATGATACAACGTTGCCATCGTGTGGCTAAATCTCGAAACTACTAATGCATGTGCAATATTACAGCTTACAGGCAGGCATCATCCATCCATCCCGTTGTGGAAAGAAAAGGTTTGACTGTGTTTGATTGGACAACATTAATGAACTGTCACATGCGTTTTTATTTCTATTTTTATTATTATTAATAAAAACGATCAAGCTAAGCGATCATTTGCATAGCATTCTGTTCATTTTAAATGTCATAGATAGAACACACCACCGTGCCATTCATAAAAAACAACCTGCACAACGTCCATTCTAACATCATCGGCTGCTCACGTGGTGCGTCCAGTGGGCGTGTCTTATCGCACCGTGTGGGTTTCATTCATAACTACGAGCCGCTGTTTGAACTGAAGACCCAAATTAAACTATGCAGAGTGCAGACCGGAGCTGCTGTTGCTGGCGTGCGCGCGTCGGTGTGAGTGTGTGTGTATGTGGTGTGTGTACCGTTCCAGACAGAACCTGTTTGTTGTCCATCTGGTGAGTCTGTTTGCCTATCAATTCAATGGAATCTACAGGCAGTGATGCATGTTATCATTTGATTATGTAAGGTATAATGAATAAGATGCCATATGATGCACATCGCATCATGCATGTACAATTATACTGTGTCTCTATGTGATTAAGGCAACACTGTAGCCTGCCTATACTGTGTGTCTATGTGATGATGGCAACAACCCCAAGTTGGACTGATGGAATGAGTCATAACAAGAGCTGCACGCACGCACGCACGCACGCACGCACGCACGCACACACACACACACACACACACACACACACACACACACACACACACACACACACACACACACACACACACACACACACACACACACACACACACACACACACACACACACACGGTAACACCTGAGACATGTCAACACGCCGCTGCCGCCGCGGCGCTGCATGCATGCTGCTGCTGTTGTGATATATCGATCATGTATCATTATAGATTGATTGATTGATTAATAGTGGGTTTGTTTGGTGTTTTGTCGACTCTATAGGCACAGGAATGTGGGACAGTCCTCCTGCCGCTAAGCGGTTCATCGGTGGAAGGATGCTGTTGAGCAGCTGCCTGCTCCTCCAGTGATGCTGTAGGGCAGCCTATACCAGAGCATCAGCATCCATTCACACACACTGAAGTGTATCAGCAAGAACAGCGATACAACAGTAAGGAACCCAACCTTCATTCATTCATTCATTCATTCATAGTCACGCAGCACTGGAGCAGCTGGGCTGTTTATTTATGTATTTATTCCCCTAATGTGATTGATCTAAATTAACGTTATAGTCCGCCGCGCAAATTGGACAATGAAGTATAGATGAAACTAAATAATTGTGTTTTTGTTTTTTTGGGGGGATCATCATATCAAAGCTCTTGTTATCATATCAACACTGTTGTTTTAAACGTGCTCTATAAATAAAGTGGAATGGATTGATTGGATTGTTGAATGTTGATGGGATGGGACTGGAGTTGTCTTTGTGCGGGATGAATGAATGAACGTCTCAACCTGCGTGACGCGCAGCCAGATGCGATAGAGTCCCACTAACGCAAGCCACGCCCCCTTGTTTTCTTTTTTTGTCATCATTCAGGATCTGGCTGCTCTGGCCTGCAAATGTCAGTGATTCATTCTCAACCTTTTTAATTTCAAGGCTCCCCAAATCAAATCAAATCAAATCAAATCACGTTTATTTATAGAGCACATTTAAAAAACAACTTTCGTTGTACCAAAGTGCTATACAGGTATTTCAGCAGCACAATTCATTTCATCAACAATATACATCAAAACAACAATAATACAAACAATAATAAAATTAATAATAAAACCAGAAAGCATAGTAATTTAAAAAAGAGCATGCACAGCATGCTCTTTTTGATATAGCCCCCCAAAAAAAGAGAGAAAAAAAGTGCGGGACCCCAATTTACACAGTAAAATACTTGTTGATTGATTGATTGATTGATTGATTGATTGATTGATTGATCGAATACTTAACATTTTGCAAAACGTACAGTGGTATGATTATACAATGACGCTAAAAGGATAACACAAAAAGCCCTCAAGGCTTGTTTCCATTGTGGCCCTATATATGTGTATTAAATTCATCAAGACATTTAAATACATACAATAACATACAAGAAATCCTCAACGCTGGAGCAATACAAGTAATTTAACTCTGAGAGTGTACAAATGGAACCAAATTTGGTTCCATTTGTACACTCTCAGAGTTACAGACCCGGCTAAGGGTCCATTTGGAACCTGGTGATACCCAGACCCGACTATTGAGAAACAGTGCTGTCATCGCCTGAAGACATTATTTTAGTCAACTAATATAGATTGGGGATGCAAAATGGCCTGATGCAAATGAAACTGGGGCTCCTTGAAATGAAACAGGTTGAGAGTAACTGAACTAATGGATTACATTAGTTCAGTTACTCTCAACCTGTTTCATTTCAAGGAGCCCCAGTTTCATTTGCATCAGGCCATTTTGCATCCCCAATCTACATCCTCCTAACTCAGTGGTTCTCAAACTTTTTCATGTCAAGGACCCCCAAATTGACACTTATTAGATCGCGGACCCCCATTTGAAAAGATATGCCAGGGACCTTCATAAGAGAAGATTTTTTACGGCTCTAGCAGTGATTCTCAACCATTTTAATTTCAAGGACCCCCAGTTTGACATGCATTAGGGCTACAGACCCCCATTTAATGGCATTTCTATCACTTGGACCGCAATTTATATTGTAAAATCTATGTCAATTTAACTCTGAGAGTGTACAAATGGAACCAAATGGACCCGTTAGGGTTCCATTTGTACACTCTCAGAGTTACAGACCCATAAGGGTCCATTTGGTGCCTAATCTATCATTTAGCTGGGGACCCTTGAGTATAAGGACAACAGTATTGGCATCAAAATGTACTTAAAGTACCAACAGTAAAAGTACTAAAATGTTTGAAAATAGCAGATCTACAAGCTCACAATGCGTCGCAACGCGTTGTGAGCTTGTAGATCGGCTATTTTCAAATAGCCCAGGTATAAAATAGGGCTAAATGTGTGTTTCATAATATCATAATTTATATCTGAAAAGTAACTAGTACCTAAAGTTCTCAAATAATTGTAGTGGAGTAAAAGTACAATATTTGCCTCTGAGATGTAGTGGAGTAGAAGTAAAAGTATTGGAAATTGGAAATACTCAAGTAAAGTACAAATACCTCAAAATTGTACTTAAGTAAATGTACTTAGTTACTTTCCACCACTGTCCACATGTAACACTTGTACCCCCTCAAAGGTACACAGACTGATTCAAATTCTCCAAACTGAGGAGGTTTGTCGTACAAAACCAAACAAACTGTTATATGGTAGGTGTTTCATTCAGCTGAATCACTCCTGTCTGTACACTGTCAACGAGCTGAGAGACCCAGGGGACTGTATGACACTGAGGCAGAGTCACATGACATGTTCTGAAGTGTATCTCTCACACACACACACACACACACACACACACACACACACACACACACACACACACACACACACACACACACACACACACACACACACACACACACACACACACACACACACACACACACACACACACACACACACACACACACACACACACACACACACACACACAGAGGGAGAATATAGCTACACACGTGCATTTGCACAAGACTATACTGCGTGGCCGGAAGATATGTGAGTCATAACTGAAACAGAAGCATAAGGCAAGAGAGAGACAGGATATTATATGAGTAGATAGAAAGCATGACGTCCTTAATAAGCAGATGACAGTCGTACTTAGTGATATCGTAAAATACTCTGGCCTGCAGCGGCTTGTTTCGAGTGGAGGATGCGTCACTGACATCAGTGACGCATGTCGATATGCTTACACGACTTTAAGAGCGATTGAAGCTGATCTGTAACTCTAAGTATCGTTGCTGTTGGGTGGAAACAATTTGCATGTCCGAAACGGGTTCTTTTCAGGAAGTTTTTGTCGGAAAATAAATCTGAAAATACACATTAAAGGGATAGTTCACCCAAAAAAATACTTTTGTCACCCCATGGAGACTTGAATTCATAGATATTTCTTTGTTTTTGTCACTTTCCATAGCCAATAATTTGATGACCAGCGGGCCGGTAGGCAGCGGGTTCCAGTAGGAGACACAAATGAGACTCTTTGTGTCTCCTTCCGGAACCGCTGCCGGTCATCAAATTATTGGTTTAGGAATGCGACAAAAACAAAAAAATATCCATGAATTCAAGTCTCCATGGGGTGACTAATCGTTAGAAAAAAAGTCATTTTGGGGTGAACTATCCCTTTAAGACGAATCCAACAGGTTAATAGAAAAGATAATGTGTAAACAAACCAACAATAAACATTAATTGACACAACACTGTCCGATGATAGTGCTGTAAAACAAGTCTATGAAGGTATCTGTGAAATCTATCAAAAAGTTTAATCTGCAACACAATTTGATATATGTAGTGGGGGTCCTTTGCCTTAAAAAATAAACGTTGAAGACTCATGCTTTAACTGGTTGAGCCCAGATTGCTCTCAGGCCCATATATTATTAAATCCTTCAGACCGTGACTGGTCCAGAAAGAAATAATAAAATTAAAAAGCCCTGCTAAAAATAGTCCCACTAATTATTCAGTGTGCTAATCAACCAGAAGGAAAAGGTCAGTCCAGGATACTGCACCTGTCAGCAAGGTGTGTTCAAAGGACCTTCAATCAAAGGATTAATTCCCTCTCTTGAAGGAGTATTTTTGAACATTCAGGGTGTGTGTGTGTGTGTGTGTGTGTGTGTGTGCGTGTGCGTGTGCGCGCGCGCGTGCGTGCGTGCGTGCTGTCGAGTGGAAACCTTACAGTATATGTCCAAAACCGCACCTTTAATTATTAAAACTATTTAGCCGATCTACAAGCTCACAACGCGTCGTGTGGTGACACTTTGTGGGCTTGTAGATCGGCTAGTGGGGGCAAGTGCTCAGGGACACACCTCGGACCTACAGTAGGACCTTTTGGCGGTGCCTCGATGGCGTCGTAATGGCTGATTTTACACTTGGTTGCATGCTGAAAATAGCAGATCTACAACCTCACAACGCGTCGCAGTCCGACGCATTGTGAGCTTGTAGATCTGCTATTTTCAGAGATCTACAAGCTCACCCGAGCACAACCAAACATAAAATGACTTGTTGTCTTTTAGTTCTACTGGATCTCTCCTCACTAGTCCTTCCCTCACATTTTAGTCTAGTTTTTATTTGTTGACGAAATTGTCAGTATATTTAGTCTTAGTTTTAGTCATCATAGCTTAGTTTTTATTTCCTTTTCGGTAGTCGATGCACATTTTTTGTCACGGTGTTAGTCGCCGAAATCAACACTGTATGTGTGGAAATCAAATCACTAAACGAGAACAGAACAAGGATTTGATGCATTCCCATGTTGCTGTGCGTGTGTCTGTGTGTGTGTCTGCATGTTGCTGTGCGTGTGTCTGTCTGTGTGTGTATCTGTGCATGTTGCTGTGCATGTTGCTGTGCATGTGGCTGTGCATGTGGCTGTGCGTGTGTCTGTGTGTGTGTCTGTGCATGTGTCTGTGCGTGTGTCTGTGCATGTGTCTGTGCGTGTGTCTGTGCACGTGGCTGTGCTGTGTCTGTGCTCGTCTGCGATGGCTCTCATAGGCTGGAGTGTCTCTCTTGCACGTGGTGGAAGTGCGTGTGAAGGATGTACATGATAATTACAGTGAGACGACAGCGTCATCGTGTTACTTTATATGAGACGTTACATAAAAACAGGTCGACTCGCACATGGCGAGGGAATGTGAGCTGTATGATTATATGTGGCACATGATGGGTAAAGGATGCAAACACAGACAGACGCGCAGGGTCCTCCTGGTGTAAGATAAGACTTTGCTCTGGAGATTACTCTGTAGTATACTGTACTCTGTGGCAAGAGATTGGACCTGTCTCACCTCTCCCCCTCCCTCCACAGGACCTGTCTCTCTCTCACCTGGACCATGAGCAATGACTTGCCTGTCCTGACAAGCCTGTCTGACAACTCCACTGTGAGTACAAATACATGTTTATTTATGTCTCCATTCGCCATGCCTCAACTTTTGATATCCCCCCTGTAATTATTTTTTAAATTACTATTATTATTATTATTATTACCCTTATTATTATTATTATTATTTATTTTTTTAAGCAGCACTATGTACCTTTTCTCTTCTACCCCAGATTTCGTTTTCCTGCACAAGTGCTGACATTTTTACAATTGAGCTAATAGAGCCAGCCTGCTCGCCCAGGGGATACGTTGAATCTTGACCATCAGGTCAAAATTTGTGTCAGATCCTGTGTCTAGGTTAGACATGACTTTTGACACGATCTAAATGTCTCATGCTTGTAGATCGGCTATTTTCGCATGGCCGAAATGTACTGTATGTATAGGGCTGAAGTGGTGTACATGTATGTTTTTTTTAAATAATAATCAAAATCTACAAAGTAACTAGTAACTAAAGTTTCCAAATAATTGTAGTGGAGTAAATGTATAATACTTGCCTCTGAGTTGTAGTGGAGTCGAAGTAAAAGCACCGAAAATTGGTAATACTCCAGTAGAGTTAAAACACCTCAAAATTGTACTGAAGTACAGCACTTGAGTAAATGTACTTAGTTACTTTACACCACTGTCAGCGGGTAATTTAATGTCCCCCACCCCCACCCTGCCCTAAAAACACATGCTGTCCACACCCTCACACATCAGATAGGCTCCTGTCAAGTCGTCTCGTTGGCCGTTCATCACAACTTCACATCGCTTGGCGAAAACCCCAACGCCTCTATTTTCTCCGCAGCACTTTTACAAATCAAAATCAGTCTGGTCCCGTGCCAAAGGAAGGCACCGTGGAGCTGTCGTGTCACCGAAGTGTCCTGGTGAAATATGTGTCTGTTCCTGAGAAATATGGGAACAGAGCTTTGATGTGTGTAGGTCCTTGGTTCTCAAAGTGGGGTCCGGGGACCCCCAGGGGTCCTTGGTTGGAGGGATACCAGGGAGTCCCCAGCAAAATTAGTTAATATAGTGTCTCCATCAGTTTAAGCACTTTAACCATATTTTATAGTTTGGCTATTCAAAAATAGCAGATATACAAGCTCATAGTGCGGCACGAGATCAGGCTGTAAACTACAGCCTGATCAATGCCAGGTGTTTGATTCTGATGGCCAACCCCCTTTTAGAAGGTCCTAGACCACCAATTACTGAACACCCAAATCTTTGTCAAAAAGAAAATAATAATAATAATCACAAAATAAATAACAATCTTGAAATCAACATCTTAGATTTGATTAAAAAAATCTATTGGAGTATTTGCTTGTAGGACAGTAGAATAGGGCTCTCTCTCTCTCTCTCGCTGTGTGTGTGTGTGTGTGTGTGTGTGTGTGTGTGTGTGCGTGCGTGCGTGCGTGCGTGCGTCTCTCTCTCTCTACGCTGCTGCAGCTGATTGATAGTGTTGCTTTTACTGTTCAGCTGAGCTGGTAGAAACAGCACATTTCATCAAGCTACACATGCTCTGACACTGCTGCGTGTGTGTGTGTGTGTGTGTGTGTGTGTGTGTGTGTGTGTGTGTGTGTGTGTGTGTGTGTGTGTGTGTGTGTGTGTACACAGCACATTTTTACATTACTATTAGCATGGGAGGTGCTGCTGCTACTATCACCTGGTGCTGCGTGCACACACACACACGCACGCACGCACGCACGCACGCACGCACGCACGCACACGCAACGTTACTATAATAGTTTCAAGTTGTGTCGTACTATGGGCGGGCAGGCGAGGATTATACCTAAATATGGACCTGCTCCGGGGAGATGGATTATGTATGCAAATCAGCAACGGTTTCTGTTGTGTGTGGTGTCAGACCAGAGCTCGATCAGAGAGAGAGAGAGAGAGAGAGAGAGAGAGAGAGAGAGAGAGAGAGAGAGAGAGAGAGAGAGAGAGAGAGAGAGAGAGAGAGAGAGAGAGAGAGAGAGAGAGAGAGAGAGAGAGAGAGAGAGAGAGAGAGAGAGAGAGAGAGAGATGGGGAGATGTAGAGAGATGGAGGGAGGTAGAGAGAGAGAGAGTCAATGTTGTCGAATAAAACTGACAAAAAAAATGTGTTGACTACCTTTTTTCACTGACGAAAACTAAATAAAAACAAAGTTATGATGACTAAAAACTATGACTAGATGTATTGACAATTTTGTCACAAAATAAAAAACAGACAAAAATGTTGGGGAGGGATCTAGTGGAGAAGAGATCCAGTAGAACTAAAAGAGAAGTCATTTTATGCTCGGCTGCACGTGGGTGTCCCCGAAAATAGCCGATCTACAACTGTAGGTTTAGTGGACTAAAATATGACTAAAGATTAAATGGAATTTTATTCAAAAGACTATGATTCCCTACTGTGTGCAATCAGACCACCTGCAGCCAAATGCTGCAGCCTGCATTATTGTCTCCGCCAGGCCGAAGGCATGGTGGAGAGTATGTTTTCGTTCCGTTTTTCGCTGTGTGTCCAAGCTAAAATTGGTCAAGCTTCCCGTAACACGTGACAATATGTTGAAAGGGTGTGCTTTGATTGGCTAGCGAGCCGCATGACGAAATACATACCTATAAATAGGTGAGTCACTTCGAAACATTGCATTGCATGTTTCGAAGTGACATCAGTGCCATCAGCCAAGCTAACATCTAATCAGGAGATATTAGCAGAAAAAGTTCCAATCTTGGAATAAATTCCTTACCAAAAATCCTGCTGCTGGCGGAGACTTGTGCTCCGAGGAGCACATTTTCTAGTCTATCTATCTATCTATCTAGCTCCTCAATCAATTCTGCTGAAAAAACAAACTCTGAAACCAATTAATAACGTGAACGTACTGAGAATATATGTTTTGCGAAGACGCATTGTGCGCCTGCAGATCAACTATATTCGGGTTGGTGGGGTCGGGGAGGGGGAAGCGAGAAAAAAGCAAGTTAGAGTTATTTTCTGCTTGACATGTTGCTTAGCTGTTTGTGTGCGTGTGCGTGTGCGCGCGTGTGTGTGAGATTGAAGTTGACAGTGTGACAGAGAACGCTGTGAGGTGTGGAACTAGCTCCACCAGTTAATTCACAGCAGACCAACAGTCAGCTGTTTATCTCCGTGCTGCTCTTTCTGCCACGAAGCTCCATTTGTTGGAATAATCTTCCTCTATCTCTCTTAGATCCCTTACGTCCTTCAGCTCACAATGTGTCACAATGCAACACATTGTGAGCTTGTGGACCAGCTATTTTTGCTATTTTCTTTAAGACCTGGAACGCAGCTGTGTCACTTTAGATCACTTTGGCTATTCAAAAATAGCAGATATACAAGCTCATAGCACGGCACCGAGTGCATTTTCTCAAATAATTGCGAACTGGCAATGTAGTAATAATTGTGACAGGCGTGTCTGTGGCGTGTCTGTCCACCTTGTATCATACTGTGTAGGCATATCTCCTTTATATGTCGTTGTTGCCGGGCAGAAACCTCACATCTCCCATTCTAACTTTTTGTGTTTTTCCGTAAAGTAATGCCCTACTAACTCGATCATAACTACAGCGTCACGCAAAAGCGTCAAAAGTAGCAGATCCATCCGTGAGACACTTTTGAATTAAACCCTGAAAAGTAACAGTTTAGGACGTGTGAGGTTTCCCCCCCGACAGAGACCACATCTCCTTAATATATTCAGTTACCAGTACAGTACAGTGTGGTCTTACTGTACTGGCCTTCAGTCAAGGTCAAGGCGGGCTGTGTGACGTGCCCCCCCCCCCCCTCCCAGTGCAACGTGCCCCCTCCCTCCCTCCCCCCCCCCCCCCCCCCCGTGCAGCGTGCGTTCTCCCCCCTCCCAGTGCAGCATGCGTCCCCACTCCCTCTCAGTGCAGTGTGCGTTCCGGAAAATAAAAAGAAAGAAAGAAAGAAAGAAAGAATAATGACATGCCCCACGGATATGGGACACCAGGCTGAACGTGGCTATGAATGAATGAATGAATGAATGACTGAATGAAAGCACTATGGTTCTATTAAGCATTCATTCAAGCATTGCAGTACATGCCATTTTCTGGATGTTGAAAATAACAGCGTTGCTCCCTCTTAGTGGAAGCTGGCTGTGTGTGTGTATGTGTGTGCGTGCGTGCGCGGATTGCTATACGAGCATCATTCCTCCTCCTCCTCACGACATCATTTCCATCTCTCTCCCGTGGAGCCCTCGTCTCTCCCTCACAGAGAGGAGCTTGGAAATAGAATTAACCCATTAAATCCTAACATTTTGGAAAAAAATATATATTTTTTTTTTCACGATTTAAAAAAAAAATAGCTTGCATATCTGCTATTATGAATAGCCAAATAAATCTAAAGTGACACAGATGCGTTCCAGGTCTTAATGGGTTAAGGGTCTCATCATCATTGACGTTTCAATTAGAGTCCCGAGGCTCACTTAGCCCACACAGAGTAATAAGAAATGCCCTGTTATTTTAATGCTCCGCCGTACCACGGTGTGTGTGTGTGTGTGTGTGTGTGTGTGTGAGTGTGTGTGTGTGTGTGGCGTTCCCCCGAGAATAGCCAATCTATAAGCTGGCAATACGTTGTGAGACTATAGATCGGCTATTTTCGGCACACTATATATAGGCTGTTGTATGTAGTGATGAGCGGGTCGGGTTTTTTCATGACCTGCCCCGCCCCGCCCCGCGACGGAACCCAACCCGCCTCAACCCGCCCCGCGAACCCATATATAAATCTATGGCTCAACCCGCCCCGCGACCCGCGATTTTTTTTTAATTCTGTAAAATCATGGTTAGAAAATAATCCCCAAGTGTATTCAAACTGTTTTATTGTTATTATTCTTATTCTTATTAGGAATAAAGACAAAACAAGAGCATGTGATAATTTTTTTTTTGTTGCGTGTGTGAGCGGCTGACCCGCTCACCCACAGCCCGCATAATTGCCTCTGAAATTCTGACTCGACCCACCCGCGGGTCCCGCGGGTTACGGGTCGACCCGCTCATCACTAGTATACGTACGACAGAGTGTAAACTAGGCATTAATCACAATGACCAGAGAGTGAGTGAGTGAGTGAGTAATCTCTCAAGAACAGATTCTGCCCTGCGGTGGAATCTGTCGGAGGGGTTCGTCATAACGTGTGCGCATTGGCTACAAGTGGGCGTGCCTTCAGATCAGGAAGCGGGCCGCGCTTTACCCAATCAAATGTAGTGGGCGGGATTCACGTGTCCATCCACCCTTCCCCCCTCGAAACTAGCCGAAACTAATTTAACAATAGCGTCCTCGGAGCGGACAAAACCACGGAAAGATATTCACATTTTAACTTACTCTTTCATCATAGAAACAAGTGGGCTTATAACCAAAACCATCCATGTTCTCTGGGAGAAGTGGTGTTAGTGTTCCGTGTAGAAATATTGTTAGTGGGAATGAAAACGTAGTCGCACCAACCGGAAGTGATGCGCTGAAGGCAGACATGAAACCGGAGTTTCCCTGCGCACTGGTCTTCCATTTTCCTCCCGCCAGACCCCACAGACAATATCAGAAAACAGAGGTCACTGTTTTTCATTTTCTGTGGGGTCTGGCTACGTGAGACTAGTGAGTGAGTGAGTGAGTGAGTGAGTGAGTGAGTGAGTGAGTGAGTGAGTGAGTGAGTGAGTGAGTGAGTGAGTGACAGTCTGTCTGTCTGTCTGTCTGTCTGTCTGTCTGTTGTTTTTAGCCTAGGACATACCCACAACTTGACAAATTGGGATGCCCAAAAAGGCTGGCAAAGTACTGTGCTGTTTGTGCTTTAATTGGCAGCTGCCACATATGGCGGAGACACTGTTACTTATATGCCCATAGAGTACTGAGTGAAATGCTTATTGTATCATGAAGACATATGCCATGATCTTGCGAATGTAACCTTAACTGTACCTTTCATATCTTTGTCTTGGTATGCTCTCCTTCATGTGGACACAAATACATGTGTGTGTGTGTGTGTGTGTGTGTGTGTGTGTGTGTGTGTGTGTGTGTGTGTGTGTGTGTGTGTGTGTGTGTGTGTGTGTGTGCGTGCGCACGCGTGACTCACTGAGAAGAAAAGGAGGATGCTTAGAGCTTCATTCCGTGTTCATTCTACTCCTGTAGCTAAACATTGTTCCAGTGCTGTGCTCAATGTGCTGACAGTGTTGTGACAGCATGCTGGCCTGTCTCACCGCTACTAGAACTCAAAGACAGAAGAATCATTTGTTCAGGAAGACTAATGCAATGGAACACTGCCTCCCACCAACAACCAATAATATGATGCTATTAGGTCTCCGGGGGGCCTTAACCTCTGCTAACATTGATTGATTGATTGATTGATTGATTGAACAGACTGCAAGCATTGGATATTAATAATGATTTAGTACAGCTCAATGCACACTAAAGAGTCTAAATGAACGAGGGAAAATGAACGTTCCCTCATACAGTCTCCTCCCTGGCTTTCCTACTGACTGGCTGAAGAAACAATATAATTATTCTGATTGCCAATTTGATGGCAATGACTTTTATACAGTTTGAAAGCCTGTTTATTTCTCTTTTAAATGGAGCCCCATTTGTAAGGAACATAGATTTGTGTAGAAGACTGCTTAGGTAACAACATTGTAGAGCTCAAGACCCTGATGCTAGATAGGAGAGAGTGGGGGGCAGCGATTCAGGAGTCCTGAGTTGGTGTTGGCTAGACCATTGGTTCTCAAAGTGGGGTACAGGGACCCCCAGGGGTACTTGAGGCGGTTCCAGGGGGTCCCCAGCTAAATGATGGATAGGAACCAAATGGACCCTTATGGTTCTGTAACTCTGAGAGTGTACAAATAGAACCAAACGGGTCCATTTGGTTCCATTTGTACACTCTCAGAGTTAGATTAACATTGATTTTATAATATAAATTCGAGACATACATGCCATTAAATGGGGGTCCGTAGCCTAATGCATGTCAAACTGGGGGTCCTTGACATTAAAATGGTTGAGAATCACTGCTACAAAGCCGTATAAACCTTCTCTTATGGGGGTCCCTGGCATATCTTTTCGAATGGGGGTCCGTGGGCTAATAAGTGTCAATTTGGGGGTCCTTGACATGAAAAAGTTTGAGAACCACTGGGCTAGACCGCACTCTGGCATCGCATCGTATATACCGTCTGAGCTACACGAACACTATAGTCACTGAATAACTTGCCCAGTAACTGCTTGGCCAAATTATTCATGACATAGCCTAATATGTACCTGCACACGATATCATCACAATACAGAAACCTTTACCTTGACTCTGGGGGGGGGGTGGTGTTTTCTCTTCCAGGAGGTGCCTGTGTCGGCGGGCCGGGTGGAGAACTATGTCCTCCTGCTGGTGGTGCTGTGTGTGTTCGCCGGGGGAACGCTGGTCCTCCTCTCCCTGCTCCTCCTCTTCTGTCATCGCTGCTGCCTGGCGGGACGGCGGTACTCCAGGTAAACAGGAGGAGGAGGTGACAGGAGAGACCCTCAAGGGCCTGTCTGCCACCATCATGAAATTGTCAAACAAATAATTCCGATTAACCATTTAATTGTGTTTTTGGCAGTGAATTTTGGACCATTATAACTAAGCCTAACCCTAACTATAACCTTACAAAAACTATGCCTAAACCTAACCTCACACTAATTCAACATTTTGTCTGACTATATAAATGTCAGAAAAGAGCACAAAAAGAGAACATCAGGTACGGCACATATTATGTACTGTCATTATCATTACCTGTGCTGCTGAACCTCGGACTCTCCTTTCCTTTGTGGACAGAGCGAGCGATGACCCCGAGAAGTCGATGAACACCACCTATGTGGAGGACTCTCTGCCCACGCAAGGTGAGCCAGGCTGCACGACCTGCCACGTTCTGTCCTCAAAATGTCTTTCCACGCTTTCCCATTCTCAAGGTTATTGCGGTCACAACGGTAGCTCCTTTACACTCAATATTACAATGAAGTGACAATAAAGTGAAAGTCATTGGCTTCTTTGTTTGTGTTTTCTCTGCTGGGGTTGAGTTCTGTGTCCACCACTGGTGTGTAAATATAATATACATGTTTGAAGACGTGGCGGAATGAAAAGTACTGTCTTCACACTTTTTGAGCATAAAATGAGGACGTATCTTCATTAGATTTATTTTTATAGTCCCTAAAGGTCTAATTTTAATTACTTCCTGAAAACGCAAATGTACTGCGTGATAGACCCTTATGAATATAAGCAAATCTTGATTTCATTCACCTGTTCAGTGCAGTGCAGCGACGAGACCTCCTCTATCCCATTGCTCGAGGGGCCGGTACCGTCTGATTGGTTGAAAAACACCACACCTCTGTTTCTGATCTAGGCTTAGCAGAAAAGTTAGCAATAAAGCCATTTCATGGCGTTCCTTAAAGGTTTCCTCTCTCCTGCAGATATCACCATCCGCCTGGACGAGTCGGACGCTCTCTCAGCGTCCAGCTGTCACGATGGCGAGACGGAGAGGTTCCTCTCCACCAGCTCCACTGGCCGCCGCGTCTCCTTCAACGAGTCGGCGCTCTACGAACAGGAGAGGCGAGAGAGCGAGAGCAAAGGCCGCAGGTATCCTACCTCTGTGTGGTGAGGGACAGGCTGGCAGGCAGCAGGGTTCATTTTGACATCAAATATTTCTTTTCTTTCCTTTTCTATCAACTTCTGAATAAAATTACATTTATTTTTAGTCATATTTTAGTGATCTGAAATGTTTCAGTTTTAGTCTAGCTTTAGTTGACTAAATAACATAAGATTTTAGTCAACTAAAAAGTATTTTGGCGGGCCGTTATGGCGTCGTAATACCTGATTTATTCTTAGCTGTGTGCTGAAAATAGCCGATATACAAGGTCGGCTATGTAGATCGGCTATTTTCGGGTAGTTTGGCACGGTAACTCGCTCGCTTGGTGGTGCCTCTCGTGGCTCAAGTTCGCTTCAGACTGCGTGCCTCCGACGCGGTCCAAAACTATACTTTATACAAAAGACGTCGGTAAGCCAGTATCTCACCAATCAATATTAAACGTAGTCTGATTAAACGTGGGTATAGGTCAGTATCTCACCTACTTAGACCAATCAATAGTCTGATTAAACGTGGGTAGGTCAGTATCTCACCTACTTAGACCAATCAACAGTCTGATTAAACGTCGGCAGGTCAGTATCTCACCTACTTTAATCTCTCAAGAACAGATTCTGCTCTGCGTTTGAATCTGTCGGTAGCCGTGTTGACAACCCGTGCACATTGGCTACAAGTGGGCGTGCCATCAGATCAGGAAGCAGGCTGCGCTTTACCCAATCAAATGTAGTGGGCGGGATTTACGCGTGTGCCGCTCGTTCCTCACTGGAAACAAACCAAAACTAATTTAACAATAGCGTCCTCGAAGCAGACAAAACCACGGAAAGTTAGAAACATTTTAAATTGCTCTTTCATCATAGAAACAAGTGGGCTTATAACCAAAACGATCCATGTTCTTTGGGAGAAATGGTGTTAGTGTTCCGTGGAGAAATATTGTTAGTGGGAATGAAAACATTGTCGCACCACCGTAAGTGAAAGGCTGAAGGCAGACCAAAACCCCGGTTTCCTCCGTTCAGCTCCGCCCAGAGCCAAATGAATAAGTAAAAAACAGCAGAGGGCGCTGTTTTTCCTTTTTATTTGGCGATGGGTTCCCAGATTGCACCTACTGAGACCAATCAGTAGTCTGATTAAACGTGATAAAGTCCCATTCAGTGCATTGACAGCGTCCGAAACGGGTGGTCCCATCGTGTCTCAGGTACACCCTGACCGAGGGGGACTTCCACCATCTGAAGAAGGCTCGTCTGACCCACCTCCACCTGGCCCCGCCCCCCTCCGCCCTCAACATCCTGACCATCATGGAGTGTGACTCCGCCCAGAGCAGCACCACCAACATCAACGAGACCACGCCCCCGGCTCCGCCCAAACCCCCCCTGCTGGCCATCTACCAGGTATGTATGTATGTATGTATGCTGGGCCCCAGGTGTGGTTCTCTCAACCTTTCTTTTCTGGGATCAGGGCCCACTCGAAAATCTGTGAAAGTGTCCACGGCCCACCCATATACGACCATCTTAAAGGGGAATTTCACTTTAAAGGAATAGTTCACCCCCAAAATTACTTTTTTTCCTATCGATTAGTCATCCCTAGACTTGAATTCATGGATATTTTTTTGCTTTTGTCGCATTCCTAAGCCAATAATTTGATGAACGGCAGCGGTTCCGCCGTTCCGGTAGGAGACATAAAGAGTCTCCTTTGTGTCTCCTATCGGAACCGCTGCCTACCGGTCCACTGGTCATCAAATTATTGTCTTAGGAATGCGACAATTTTTTTTTTAATATATATTTTTTGGGTGAGCTATCCCTTTTAAACACTTCTGGGGTCATTTTAACCAGTTCTCTCTCCTCTTAGGATAAAATAGGCATCCCGACCTGAAAATGCATTTTCTGTTTATCAAAGAGCTGGAGAGACACGGAGACTCCTGTTGCTGAACAAACACTCTATAGCATTGGCTCTCAAAGTGGGGTCCGGGGACCCCCAGGGGGTCCTTGGAAGGGTTCCAGGGGGTCCCCAGCAAAATCTGTTACCGTGGCTATATAAAAATAGCATATGTACAAGCTCGCAGTGCGGCACAAAGTATTGTATTGGTGTAAATAGTAGCTAGTACATCTGCTATTTTTGGAAAAATCTTGAAAAGTGTTCGAACACTTTTGAATAATATAGATTTTTTTACCCAAATATTCTCTTCTGAGGGTCCCTGGCTTTTTGAAAAGGGGGTCTGCGGCCAAATACATATCAATTTGGGGGTCCCTGGCACAAAAAGGTTTGAGAACCACTGCTCTATAGCAACGATTACTATGATAATATATAGTTATTTAAGACTTATTTTAACAGGAATATCACTTACCCTAACGGTTTTCTAATGACTCTGTATTGATTTCTCTGTGGTTGTGCGTGTCTGGTGGTCCTACCCTTTCCCCCCCAGCCCCCTGAGAGAGGCATGCGGCCCCCCACTGGGACCCTGGACTGGATGGGTCAGAGCCTGAGTGGAGGCCTGCCTGGAGACCCTCACCACTCCACCATCCTGGACCAAGACCCCGGACCCCCGGCCCCCTCGTCCTCCTCCTCGACCATGAACACACAGCAGCACACACGCTGCTCCCCTACCGTGAGTTTACATTCACAATGTAGGCATTAAGACCTGAAGCTGATTCTACAAAATGTCTTCTAAATCCTAACAGTTTAAAAAAAAAAAAAACCTATGTTGCTGTCGGTGGGTCTCAAACTTTTTCATGTCAAGGACCCCTAAAATCATATGTATTTGGCCGCGGGCCCCCATCTCAAAATGTGTTGTTCCAGGGACCCCCCAGAAGCAAAGATTTGAGTAAAAAATATTCGCTTTAAAAGAATATATACATTCAAAGATTTGCACACATTTTCACGATTTTTCAAAAATAGCAGATCTACAAGCTCGTAGCGCGGCTTGTATATCTGCTATTTTTGTGTCAAATAATGCTTTTTTAGCTCAAATAAAAAAATGACACTGATGCGTTCCAGGTCTCAATGGGTTAATCCAGAGAGATTTACAGTAAGCGAGGTAAACACGAGGTAATACATAACAATGCATATAAATAGTCATCTAGGATCATAGGTAAACCAAGAACCTATCATCAGTCTAAACAGTATAATATAATTAAAATAAATCTGTACAGGAGGGGGCGTGGCGTTATGATTGTTTGTGTGTTTCTGTTTGGTAAATAATCACATCGTGTCGTCTTTAAATGTTATTCGGGAAGGAAGTTAGGATGATTGTTCAAGGAAAGTGCATTTGGATTGAAAAATAAATAAATGAATTCAGTTGAGTAAAATGATGGTTGATTTATGACCTTGGATCATGAATGCGGACGTCACACAGGGTTCACATTGTCACGTATTCCTGCACTCATTAATGCAGATGCAAAAATGAAACGATCCAATCAATACCACGGCAGGGGACCTCCCCATACAAGATTTGGGTTGTTAAAATGTTTAAAAAACATTCCACTTTTTTCCCCCCCAAAAAATCTAGATTCCTCTTTTGAAAATAGTAGATCTACAAGCTCACAACGCGTCACGGTGCAACGCGTTGTGAGCTTGTAGATCGGCTATTTTTCAAATAGCCCATGTATATAGGTTTAAAGTGCTCACGTGGCCTATATAGTCGCTTCTTTTGGGCTTGTTTTCAAAGACCTGGTTGCTTATTTCTCTCGCAAAATCTGGGAACGCTGGTCACGACTGCCATGGATGGAAGGACAGCCTCATACCCAAACTTGTGTCCCCGGAGGCCTTTAACTTGTGCTGGGTCACGATTCATCTGGACTCCATCAGTCTGCTCCCTCTCTCTCTCTTATGTTCTCTTTCTGTCGGTCTTCCGGTCTACACACTGAAAAAAAAACATTTATTTATTTAGTTACCAGGGACAAATGCACATCGATCAACATTTCAGTTTTCACATTGATCGTAGATGTGCCAGAGTTAGAGCTAAGAGCTCATTTTGATTCTCCATAGTCCCGGAGCAGGTTGTTAAAATCGGTGGTCTATAATAGCTCTCAATACTTAAACGATCCAGCAAAACAAAACATTAAGTTCAAAAGAACAGCTCAAAAGAACAGTTACAGTACAGTTATAATCGTACAAGCATGTAAAATGTAAATGCCATGTAATTTTAAAGGCTTTATTGTTCCACAAAGAACCATCACGTACTAAAGAACCATTTTATTTAGTGAATGATTCTTTTGTTCATATGGCTCCAGAGAACCTTCTTTGAGGCACCTTTAACAAACTTATACCCTATTTTTGGAATGTTCTAATAATAGGCGAACATTCGACGGAAATAGGCAAACATTCGGACAAAGTTGCGACGTGTTGTGAGCTCACAGATCAGCTAGTCCCTCTATTTTGGACAAATATTTGGTGTACAGGGGAAAAGGGAGGGGGCCATTTATAGACCCTTGGGACCCATTAAGTGTTTTAAGTGGTTTAAGTGGTTATGGTTATTATGTGGTTATCTTCATAGAAGAAAGACCATTAGAATAAATGGTTCTTTAAAAAATCCATGGTCAGAAAGATTCTTTCTGGAACGATAAGGGTTGAGAATCACTGTTCTACGTTATTACTCTGAAGAACCAGGTTTGGGTTTCCAGTTGGCACTTTCATTGTTGTGTTTTATCTTGTTGACAGAGGGAGGCTGTTGGGGACAGAGAGGGAGACAGAGACAGGACCTCCAGAGGAGGAGAGGGAGACCTCCTCCCTGTGCCACCACCACCTCCTCCTCCTCCAGGAGGCCACACCTCCGTCCTACTGTTCCTCTCTAAGCTGCGACGCCACGCCAGTCTGGAGGGGGCGGGGCCCTACTTCAGGAAGTGGAAGTTTGACAGCAGCCATCGCGCGGCTAGCTTAGACGCTAAAGGTTAGCGGCTCCTTTTTGTCTCGTTGGTCTTACAGGGGGAATGGACTTGAACCACCTACCGGTTATAAAATAACAGATCTACAAGCTCACAATGTGTTGTGGTGCTGCATATTGTGAGCTTGTACTGTAGATCTGTTATTTTCGCAATTTAATTTTTTTTTTTTTTACAATTAACACTTTAGGCATTTAGCAGACACTCTTAATCCAGAGCGATTTACAGTGAGCAAGGTAAACATGAGGTAATACGTTAAACGGCATAGACATAGTAATATAGGATCATAGGTAAACCAATAACCTATCATCAGTCAGTCTGTACATTGAAACTATACACACTATAGGATGCCAGGTCTACAAATTAACCAGGAATCTGTCTACAGAACATGCTATCTAAATTACCTTTTAGCCTTTGCATAAGCCTGCAAGGTTGTCAAGGCTAGGGTCAAGAGCTACAGCAAGAACTACAGGCTAAGGTGGAGTCTGAAGAGGTGAGTCTTCAGATTACGGCGGTAGATTGGGAGTGAGTCTGCAGTTCTAACTGCAATGGAGAGTTTGTTCCACAGTTTTGGAGCCAGAAGCCATTTTGCTTTTATTGTTTGCATTTTTTTTGTTTGTTTGTTTTTTAAGTTTTAAGAATGTAAAAAAAAAAATGTTTGCCTATAATTACCTGCCCCAAACAGCGACGGCAGGTTCAGACCAAAGCCTTATATTAGAGAGTTGCGTCACCTCGAGGGCAGAAAACAGCACCAGTCACGTAGTTCATGTAAACTCGAAATAGTGACAAACGGCAAACGCTCATATAGACTCCAGTGCATTCCGAAAAGGGCTTTGTCACTATTCGCCAATAGAAGGCTCTGTAGAAGACCTGGCCCGATGAAGTGAACGGAGGTGATGCAAACTCTCCTTATATGGCTCTGGTTCAGACGTAAAATGGCTGACATAATTAACAATGTGTGTGAGTTATATATGTTCCTCTCAGGATCTCCCAGGAGGAAGCCGTTCCAGAGGCAGAGAGCGGCCAGTGAGACCACAGAGCATGCGGAGGAGGAGGAGGAGGACGACCTGCCACACAGCACCTTCCCCAGCCAGAGCAGTGGTCTACAGTCCCTGTCTGCGGGGTCTCTGTCCCCCCAGCCCACCACCCCCCCGCCTTCAGCCACAGCAGCCTCCCTCAGCAGGTGTGTTTACCAATCAGTGCAGTCATGGAGACTCCTGTTACTGAACAAACACTCCAGCCAGTACTATCAGAATATAGAGCTATTTAACACTTATTTTAACCAAAGAAAATCACTTACACTTTAACCCATTAAAACCAGGAAAGCGTCTTTGTCATTTGGCTATTCAAGAATAGCAGATATGCAAACTCATAGCGCGTCACTTTGTGCTATGAGCTTGTAGATCTGCTATTTTTTTTTAAATCGTGAACATTTTGGCAAATCTTTGAATATAATACATTTAAAAACATAAAACATTTTTGCTTCTGGGGGTCCCTGGAACAACATATTTTGAGATGGGGGTCCACGGCCAAATACATATAATGTTGGGGGTTCTTGACATGAAAAAGTCAAGAAACTTGACTTTTTAGAAACTGCTACTACTGCAAAATGGAATGTCGGCGATTGAAAATGTCTTCTCTGGGCCACTCACACAACTACCCTGTGTGTCTACAAACAGTTGAACACGCGATCATAAGGGATTTAGCGAGGTCTGTGGCGAGGTGGAAAAAGTAAGTGAGGCGTGGCGTTCACATGGCGATACATGGGGTTTTTACACTGGGCCGAAGGAGAGAGACTCCGCCCCGATCGGAATGTTTGTTGTCTGAGCGGCGTGCACGTATCGCCTGTGTGTTTAGAAACGATTGGACTTGCGATCATAATGGAGAAAAAAATAATGTGATTTTTTTAAAGTTATAAAAAACACGAAATCGCTGGCAGTGGGCAAACACAGCCAGAAATAAGTCTGGCAGGGAATGAGTTAATAAAGTATTCAATCAATCAATCAATCAATAAATCAATGAAGTTTCTCCATCTGTGCAGGCTAGAGGTGGAGGCTATGGTGGTGATGGAGGAGTCAGGGCTCTGCAGCCACACAAGGATCCAGGAGGAGACAGATGGTCCACGTGGCCAGAGGCAAGAGGAGGAGGCCTCCTCCGCTGAAGATGCGGAAACTGGGAACGGAATTGAACCGCCGGACACGTGGCCAGAAGCTGCAGGAGCGTGGCTAGGAGACGACCCAGGAGATGACGACTTGTTTGAAGCGGATCAAGTCGTTAGTGTTCGTGGAAAGGCCGAAGACGCCACGTTAAGGGGCCGAGCCGAGCCCAACCACGTGAGATCAGAAGAAGACAACGGGGAGAAGAGCGTGGCGGCGGACGAAGAGACCGCCGATGACCCGGGGGGGCTGATGATGGGGGCAGAGGCCCGGTCCAGAGCCTACTCTGGGGGGGGGGGATCGACTCTTTCCTTCATGGCGGGACATCAGGAGAGCTCGGAGGCTCGGACCCCTCCCTCGCTGTACAGAGACATCTGGAGCCTGAGGGCCTCGTTGGAGCAGTACGCCTCCTCGGACCAGAGCAGCACGGACCGGGAGTCCGTCCGCAGCGACGCCGACAGCGTCTCCTCCCTGGGGGGCGCCGGAGGAGGAGGAGGCGCGCGCTCCGTCCTGGACAGCTGCCTGTCCCAGGACCTGGACGACCTGGAACCCGAGGCGGACGGCGAGGCGGAGGGCGAGGGCAGGGATTGGGCTCCACCTAGAGGGGTTCCGGGCGGCGAGGACGACGGCAGCGGAAATATGGGGAACGGGCTGGGAGGAGGAGGAGGAGGAGGAGAGGGGGATACGGGCAACCGCAAGCTCCTGTCCCAGATGGACAGCGGCTACGCCTCCATCGAGGCCCCGCCCACCAGGGCCCCCGAGGAGCTGCGGCTGTTCGGGGGGACCACCCCCGGGCCCGGGGGAGTTGTCCCTGGTCCTGGCGGGGGGCGGGGGAAGACGGCGTCGGAGCGGAGGTCGTTCTTCACCTCCTCCGGGAGGAAGGGCTCCATCTGGGAGAGCTTTGAGGCCAGGGTGCTGCAGGAGGAGCTGGAGGACGAGACGGCCGACGGCACCGGGCTGGAGGAGGTGAGGCCTGTCGCGTAGTTAGTAGAGCATTGGTTCTCAAAGTAGGGTACGGGGACCCCCAGGGGTACTTGAGGTGGTTCCAGGGGGTCCCCAGCTAAATGATGGATAGGAACCAAATGGACCCTTATAGTTCTGTAACTCTGAGTGTACAAATGGAACCAAATGGACCCTAACGGGTCCATTTGGTTCCATTTGTACACTCTCAGAGTTAAATTAACATCGATTTTATAATATAAATTCGGGTCCAAGAGGTATAAATGCCATTAAATGGGGGTCCGTAGCCTAATACATGTCAAACTGGGGGTCCTTGACATTAAAATGGTTGAGAATCACTGCTAGAAAGCCGTATAAACCTTCTCTTATTGGGGTCCCTGGCTTATCTTTTCAAATGGGGGTCCGCGGGCTAATAAGTGTCAATTTGGGGGTCCTTGACATGAAAAAGTTTGAGAACCACTGTAGTAGAGGTAATCACAATGAGTGATTGCATCATCGTCAGAATGTTCATAGGTTTTCAAACATTTTCAACAATCGCGGAAATAGCTGCTCATGACATGATTGTAAATTGGCTATTTCCACACAAAAAAACAATTGTTAATATTTTGAAAGTATAAAATGATTAAATATGGCCTATTTTGGCCATAGTACATTATCTATTTTAATTATTGGTACCGGTCATTGTCAGTCATTTATTTAAATTATTTGTCTTATTTGTCGTGGGCAAATTTTGTTTACAAAGCCTAAAAGCAAAATAGAAACTTGTATTTATATGTTCTAATGTCCTAATCGTTAAATCACAATTATTTGTGTGACGATGAAGGGTCCAGTAAACTGTCCTAATGGTGACTAACCTTATAGGTGGAGAGGAGCTTCATCATTCTGCAACCTTCACCACAACCTCTGAAAACTCCAACCAAGGTTAGTAGCATTTTTTTATTACGGGGCCAGGCTTCCAGCATGGACCCGTATTGTTATTGGCATTATTCCGTTTCTTCTTCTTCTGCCACTTTTGGCAGTTCTGGCTGAACCGTGCAGTCGCTTTTTATGAAACTCGGCCATATGATAGATGGTCATGAAAAACGATCAAGAAATAATTCTCACAATCTTTCGTCAAAAGGTGGCGCTATAGCACTCAATTGAAAAATGCCAACTTTGAACAGGTACAACTCATGCCCTGTTTCACCTACAGCCATGAAACTTCGATGCACACATGCGTCTCCTCATGCTGAACAACTTTCACACTCTGACTTTTGACCTCTGACCTTTAGATCTCCCACCATTTTGAATTATATGAAAAACAGTTAAAACCTATCTCCTCCTGGGATTTTTGAGTAATCTGCACGAAACTTTTTACACATGAACTTTGGACCTATGCCAAAAAACGTTTGCAAAATATTTTCCATAAGTGAAAAAATGAAGCTTTAATGAGCCAATGAAATGTAAAGGGCCATTCCAAATATCACTGAAACCAATCTTACTCCAATTGGTCAAACGGGGGCGCTATAGCAATTTTTTTTAAATTGAAACTTTAAACAGGCAAAAGTCATGCCTCGTTTGGCCGACAGCCATTAGACCTGCTTACACATGTGCCTTGACTAATGAGGAACACATCTATCACGTTGACCAGTAAGCACCGCCCTTAGATTGTCCGCAATCTTGAGCAGTTTGAAAAAAACTTAAACCCATGAACTTTGGACCTATGCCAAAAAACGTTTGCAAAATATTTTCCATAAGTGAAAAAATGAAGCTTTAATGAGCCAATGAATATTGCAGTTTTATGACAATTATTCATCTGCCCCTAACACATACATGCAGACTTACCATTCTTTGAAACTTTGCAGAAATGTAAAGGGCCATTCCAAATATCACTGAAACCAATCTTACTCCAATTGGTCAAACGGGGGCGCTATAGCAATTTTTTGAAAATTGAAACTTTAAACAGGCAAAAGTCATGCCTCGTTTGGCCGACAGCCATTAGACCTGCTTACACATGTGCCTTGACTAATGAGGAACACATCTATCACGTTGACCAGTAAGCACCGCCCTTAGATTGTCCGCAATCTTGAGCAGTTTGAAAAAAACTTAAACCCAGGATTTTTCAGCTATTTGCGTGAAACTGTATGATCAGTGTGATCTCTTTTTTCAGAGGTTTGTCTGTTGGTCCAATAGCGTCCCGCTTAAGTGTATGTCTCACAACCTCAAGGTCACAGGTTCAAGCCTCACTTGGTGCAGACTTCATCTAAGTTGCATTTCACACAACATGACTATCAATGAATACATCTGCAATTGTTAAAGATAACATGAAATACTTAATTGAGTGTTTTTTACATACTTCATTGTGAAAATAACTTTTCAGATAGCAATGAGAGTATGTTTTTTCAATGTATAACATACTTCATTGTGAAAATAGCCGATGTACAATCTGACAACTTTTAATGGTTTGTGAGCTTGTAGATCGGCTACTTTCACTAGTTTTGGTTCTGAGGAGATGTACAATTTCTTCATTGGTAAATGGTTTGTGAACGAGTGATCTTTGTGTTAGTGAAACAGGGGCTTGGGTCATGACAGAAGGCAAGAGTTTGTGATCCTCAACAGACGATATCAGCCTGGACAAAGCTATAGCACTATAGGTAGTGTTGCAGCTACCTAAGAGTGCCTCATGATCGCAAGGTTGCCGGTTCAAGCCTCACTTGATGCAGACTCATTTAAGTTGAATTGCAAAAAACATGACTCAATCTATTCCGTTTCCATGGCTCTCTCTCTCTCTTCAATCTATTCCGTTTCTATCTTCAATCTATTCCGTTTCCATGGCTCTCTCTCTCTCTTCAATCTATTCCGTTTCTATCTTCAATCTATTCCGTTTCAATGTTTCTGTCTCTTCAATCTACTCTCTCTCTCTCTCTCTCTCTCTCTCTCTCTCTCTCTCTCTCTCTCTCTCTCTCTCTCTCTCTCTCTCTCTCTCTCTCTCTCTCTCTCTCTCTCTCTCTCTCTCTCTCTCTCTCTCTCTCTCTCTCTCTCTCTCTCTCTCTCTCTCTCTCTCTCTCTCTCTCTCTCTCTCTCTCTCTCTCTCTCTCTCTCTCTCTCTCTCTCTCTCTCTCTCTCTCTCTCTCCCCTAGGGAGCCAGAGGCTCTGGTTGACCCAGGTACGATTCCAGGCCAGGTCAGCAAATGTGTCGATGAAACAAAATTTGTCCCTGAGCAAGACTCTTAACCCCTAATTGCTCACAGGCCCTCATTGGAAACAAGACCGCAAGGACTTTCATGAACTGACCTGTTAAAGGAATTATCATTTCTCTTTCTCTCTCCTGGCCCCATATTATCGCTGCTTGCAGCTATATTGTTGTTTGCAATTCAACTTAAATTAAGTCTGCATCAAGTGAGGCTTGAACTGGCGACCCTGAGATTGTGAGGCCTTCATTTAAGGGAGACGCCATTGGCCCAACAGATAAGTAACTGTGAAAAAAGGAGATCACACAGATGATACAGTTTCACGCAAATAGCTGAAAAATCCTGGGTTTAAGTGTTTTTCAAACTGCTCAAAATTGCGGACAATCTAAGGGCGGAGCTTACTGGTCAAAGCGATAGATGTGTTCCTCATGAGTCAAGGCACATGTGTAAGCAAGTTTCACGACTTTCGGCCAAACGAGGCATGACTTATGCCTGTTTAAAGTCTGCCTTTTCAAAAAATTGCTATAGCGCCCCCTTTTGGCCAATTGGAGTGAGATTGGTTTCAGTGATATTTGGAATGACCCTGTACATTTCTGCCAAGTTTCAAAGAAATGTGAGTCTGCATGTATGTTTTAGGCACAGATGAATAATTTTCATAAAACTGTAATAGTTAAAATCTATCTCCTCCTGGGATTTTTGAGCAATCTGCACGAAACATTTTACACATGAACTTTGGACCACTGCCTACAAAAATTTCCAACGGATTTTCCATAAGTGAAAAAATGCAGAAGTTAGGAGCCAATGACTGTTTTTCATATAATTCAAAATGGTGGGCGATCTAAAGGTCAGAGGTCAAAAGTCAGACCACGAAAATTGTCAGGCATGAAGAGACGCATGTGTGTATCGAAGTTTCATGGTTGTAGGTCAAACAGGGCATGAGTTGTACCTGTTCAAAGTTGGCACTTTCAATTGAGTGCTATAGCGCCACCCTTTGACGAATGAGTGTGAGAATTATTTCTTGGTAGTTTTTCATGAGCATCTACCATATGGCCGAGTTTCGTAAAAAGCGTATGCACGGTTAAGCCAGAACTGGCAAAAACAAGTATTTTTCAAACTGCTCAAAATTGCGGAAAATCTAAGGGCGGAGCTTAATGGTCAAATCGATACGTGTGTTCCTCATGAGTCAAGGCACATGTGTAAGCAAGTTTCACGACTTTCGGCCAAACGAGGCATGACTTATGCCTGTTTAAAGTCTGCCTTTTCAAAAAATTGCTATAGCGCCCCCTTTTGGCCAATTGGAGTAAGATTGGTTTCAGTGATATTTGGAATGACCCTGTACATTTCTGCAAAGTTTCAAAGAAATGTGAGTCTGCATGTATGTTTTAGGCACAGATGAATAATTTTCATAAAACTGTAATAGTTAAAATCTATCTCCTCCTGGGATTTTTGAGCAATCTGCACGAAACGTTTCACACTTGAACTTTGGACCACTTTCTACAAAAATTTCCAACGGATTTTCCATAAGTGAAAAAATGCAGAAGTTAGGAGCCAATGACTGTTTTTCATATAATTCAAAATGGTGGGAGATCTAAAGGTCAGAGGTCAAAAGTCAGAGTGTGAAAGTTGTTCAGCATGAGGAGACGCATATGTGTATCCAAGTTTCATGGCTGTAGGTCAAACAGGGCATGAGTTGTACCTGGTCAAAGTTGGTATTTTCAATTGAGTGCTATAGCGCCACCTTTGGACGAAAGATTGTGAGAATTATTTTTTGATCGTTTTTCATGACCATCTACCATATGGCCGAGTTTCGTAAAAAGCGACAGCGCGGTTCAGCCAGAACTGCGAAAAGTGGCAGAAGAAGAAGAAGAAGTGACAGAATACTGCCAATAACAATACGTGTACAGAGCAGAGCTCTGTCCCCGTAATAAATCACCCTTGAAGCTCACAGCGCCACGAAACAAACACATCTTCAGCAAAATAAATAAATAGATAAATAGATAGATAGATAATCTTCTGTACCACACATATCCAGTAAATTATTGTTTTTGAAAGCCAGAAGCACCATGAGACCCTCATCACATAAAGATGATACTGCCCCCATTTCAAGCAGCCAACTGGCTAAGAGAGGTAACTTTCCATTCCTTTACCAGGAGCCTCCTCCCAACATGAGAGCAGAATGATTCCAATCAGCTAAATGTGGATATACAGTACATCACCCAACATAGCAGGGGCAGGGTCTCTCTCTCTCTCTCTCTCTCTCTCTCTCTCTCTCTCTCTCTCTCTCTCTCTCTCTCTCTCTCTCTCTCTCTCTCTCTCTCTCTCTCTCTCTCTCTCTCTCTCTCTCTCTCTCTCTCTCTCTCTCTCTCTCTCTCTCTCTCCTCTCTCTCTCTCTCTCTCTCTCTCTCTCTCTCTCTCTCTCTCTCTCTCTCTCTCTCTCTCTCTCTCTCTCTCTCTCTCTCTCTCTCTCTCTCTCTCTCTCTCTCTCTCTCTCTCTCTCTGAGGGTTAGCCAGAGCTGAGTGGTTAGTGAGCCAGCCTAGAGAGCCAGAGGCTCTGGTTGACCCAGGTACGATTCCAGGCCAGGTCAGCAAATGTGTCGATGAAATTAAATTTGTCCCTGAGCAAGACTCTTAACCCCTAATTGCTCACAGGACCTCATTGGAAACAAGACCGCAAGGACTTTCATGAACTGACCTGTTAAAGGAATTATCATTTCTCTTTCTCTCTCCTGGCCCCGTATTATCGCTGCTTGCAGCTATATTTTGTTTTTATTATTTTGATTTAGTTATATTTTATTTAGTTATTCTTATTCGTTTTAGTGTATTTTAATTGTAATATGGGATAGTCCGGGTGAGATTAATCAACAAGCTCAGAAGAAATTGTGAAAATGGTAGATAATATACAAGTTTGTAGATAAACAGGTTTACAAATTGCACAGCTAAAAATGTTGGAACATAATATTTCATATCCACAGAAAGGCATATGTGTGAAATATTGACCAAGATGAGAACAAAGAACATTTTCTTAGGTTTTAGCTAGTTTTATAGACGCATACAGTTTCAGTTAGTTTTAGTTAAAGATGGAGTGCCATGATATTTTTCAACCCTAAAACCTGATCATAAGGTATTATTATTATGTAAGGATTTTTTTCAAAAAAAAAAAGTTTACAGAAATTGTTAAAAAAAATGTTTTTATGTGGACACGCCTCCAGTTCATTAAGTATGCCTGGTTCTCACCTTAGCACCTCCTCCACCACCTTAGCACCACCCACCTGTCCTAGTCCCTCCTCCTCCTCATGCCCACACCTGTAGTGTTATGATAATGAGGGGGAGGGTATGTTTTTTGGGGGCTCTGTGATGTCACTATGCCCCTGTTTTTGGATTGGCACGTTTGACTCTCAAGGTTTCAGCCTCCAGGAAAAAACTCCAAATAGTCAGAGAAGACATGAAACACCATAAAACCACCAGCGGGGGCCTTAATGAAGTTCTATCAACCTCATAGTCACACCCTCCAAACCCACAGACTCACATCCCCTGCCTAATTCAAATCCCTTTTTCTACCTTTTAATTTTTAAATATGTTTGTGTTCTTAGTTTTTATCCTTTTAAACTAGTTATTGAGTGGTGCCGAAGGCAACCACACCTATACATGACTTTGTCCGTGTGTCCGTATGTATGTATGTATGTATGTATGTATGTATGTATGTATGTATGTATGTATGTATGTATGTATGTATGTATGTATGTCTGTCCACAAACATTGATGACAACATCAATACGGGGGTCAATACGGGGCTCATCAAAGGCACCACTCACTTCACACAGGGTGTGATTTTTTTTCCTAATAAAGTTGTTTTTATTTTGTATCTGTTCTGTAAAGCGACTTTGAGTATTTAGTAAAGCAATATATACATTGTATGTTGTATTATTATTATTATTACAGAAACCTCTGGAAGCGCCACAGCTGCAGCCAAAGCCGACGTCACCGCTGCTGAAGCCCCTCCTCCATTCCCCTCCTCCACCTCTGCCGACGCCCCCGATCGCCGCCGCCGCCGCCGCCCCCCACAGGCCCCGCCTCCGTCGCCGCGACTACAGCATTGACGAGAAGACGGACGCCCTGTTCAACGAGTTCCTGCGCCACGACCCGCGCTTCGACCAGCAGGACTCGCCGCTGCGCTCGCGCCACCGCTCCCGCGTCCACCTGCGCAAGCAGTGGCAGCGCCACAAGCAATACAGCGACCCCGGCTCGGCCACCGGGGGGCGCTATTCGCCCTCGCTGGAGAGGCAGAGGTTCACGCCGCTCCGGAGAGGCGACAGCGCGGGATACCCCCTGGATACCAGGTACTACCCGTCTGTCTGTCTGTCTGTCTGTCTGTCTGTCTGCTAATTGTCTACATTGTAAATTGTAGAGTGAATGCTTTTAAAGGATTAGTTCACCCAAAAAATGACTTGATGACCGGCGGAGTAGGAGTCTCTTTGAGTCTCTTTGAGTTTCCTACCGGAGACTCCCCCGGTCATCAAATTATTGGGCTTAGGAATGCGACAAAAATATTTTTTACTCCTCTAAAAATAAATATTCTAACTGACATGCTTAAAAGAAAAGAAGACGAGAAGTATTTAAAATTCCAAATTCCAAAGTACATTTTCTTTTTAATATAAATGTTTTTTTTCCCCGACATTCCGAAATGTTCAAACATCTTTACAAATATTGACAATTCTATATGCTCTAGTACAGAGATCTTCAACGTTTTCAGGCCAAGGACAAGGACAAGGACAGCCAAGCTGAGAGAGAGAGATATATTGTATAAAATTGTGTTTCAGATAAGCTTTTGCTGCTCTTTTTTCCCCTCTACACCTATAACTCTTTGCCAAAAATAGCCGATCTACAGCTGTGAGCTTGTAGATCTGCTATTTTTGGCTTAAGTTCTCCTCAGAAAAGGGATGCTAAGGTTCAAGTGCTTAATGTAAAAAAAAAATCATATCACACAAAGATCTGGCGGACCCCCTGTAGTAACTCTGAGGACCCCCTGTTGAAGACCCCTGCTCTAGTATGATCAAGTTTTTTTTTACGAAAAAAAAACACAAAAGGTTAGAGCATGGAGATAGCAACGATACGTACATAGTATTTACTGTCGGTCCACCCCACTGCAGGTACCACAGCACTCTGTCCCGCATCGCCAGCGCCGCCGACGAGGAGGCCAACGAGGCCTCCGGCGAGGGGGCGGAGCCTAAAGGTCCGCCATCGCCCGACGGCAGAGAGGGAGAGGCTCTGAGGATCAGCTCAGCCTGTCAGGACGACGACAACAACGGCGGGACAACAAACGATGCTCCTGACATCAAGGAGGAGTCACTGGTCACCAGAGTCCAGGAGCAGCGGCACACGGTCTCCACCAACAACGCGGACACGTCAGCGAGCCAGCCGGCGGCCATGTCGGCCCGCCAGTTACCGCCGGACACTCAGGCGAGTGCAGAGGCAGAGGCGGGCTGCATGGACCCGCGGGCGGACAACAACCGCAGCAACAACAACAGCAGTCGAGCTATTATCCCGTCGGACGCGGCGGTATCGGCTTTGTCCCGCGTCCGCCTGCTGCCACAGAGCCCCCATCATCATCATCACGTGACTCCTCTTCCCCTTCCTCCTTCTCCTCCTCCGCGCTCCATCCTGCAGAGCCAGAGGAGCCTGACGGACAAGCTGGCCGTCTCCGTGGAGGAGAGGCTGTACGGCGGGCTGAGGGCGGCAGCGGGGCAGCAGGGAGACCCCTGCAACCACCAGGGAGGAGGAGGAGGAGGAGGAGGAGGAGGAACCACAGAGTGCGTGGCGGTGGTCACAGGTTCTCCTGGACACAGTCCTGTATAGCCCGGCCCGGCCCAACTAAACATGGCCTCTCCATGCAGTGTTGATTCCGTCGACTAAAATTATGTTTTTTTTCACTGACGAAAACTAAATAAAAACGAAGCTATGATGACTAAAACTAAGACTAAATACATTGACAATTTGACGAATAAAAACTAGACTAAAATGTTAGTGAGGGACTAGTGGAGAAGAGATCCAGTAGAACTACGACAAGTTATTTTATGTTTGGTTGCGCTATGGTGTTGGCGCTCAGAAAATAGCAGATCTACAAGCTCACAACGCGTCGCAGCGCGACGCGTTGTGAGCTTGTAGATCGGCTATTTTCAGCATTCAACCAAGTGTAAAATCAGCCATTACGGCACCATCAAGGCACCGCCAAAAATACATTTTAGTCGACTAATTAAACTGTAGATTTAGTCGACTAAAAGTAGACTAAAACTAAAACATTTCAGATGACTAGTATGACTAAAACTAAATGGAATTTAGAAAAAGACTAAAACTGACTAAAACTAAATCAAAAATTTGCTGTCAAAATCAACACTGCCTCCATGTCAACCAGAAGATCCAGCTCATCCTCTCTCTCTCTCTCTCTCTATCGCACTTTAAAGAACATTTACTGTATGTGTTGTTTAGCTACAAAGTGAATCCCCTCGTTTGCATTCATTTACCCTCATGGCCACATTTATATAGTTTGGTTAAAACGAAAAACGAAATGGTTGATGCGCTATTGCGCGCGCACACACACACACACACACACACGCTGTTTAGTCAGATAACCCAGTTGATCACCCATGTCTTTTTCATAGTTTTCTTACAGACTTAATTCCACTGTGAATCATGTGCTGTGATGTGATCTGCCCCTTTTTTTCAGTAACATTATACAGACATTAAACTATTAAAAAAGAATAATTATTATGTATAAAAAACCATTATTATTTTAGTCCCATGCATCACTAGTAATGAAGAGCTCCAGTTGGGATAGTTTGGTTCTGCTCCTCTTGCGTCGTCTATTTTCAGACATATTGGTATGTTTTTTTTCCAGCATGCTGTTGTAAATAATGTAAATGTGAATAATACTGCTCAGTTCTAACCTTAAAACAAGAACAAACGGAACGCACTTTGATTAAAAATGATAATGATAATAATAAGAAAAGATAATGGCATTATCATTGGTCCATTTGTCTCATTCCAAACCATGCCCTCCTCAAGTGTCATTGTCATCGTCAGGGTTTTTTTTTTGGAACATGAAATGGGTAACTAACGAACTAACTAACAAACTAACTGATTTATACTTAGTTGCATGCATGTCGGTGTCTCACACTAAAAACAGCCCATCTGCAGCTTGTAGATCTGTTGTTTGTGGTGCGAGACACAGTGTAACCAAGAATAATTCAGGCTGTGCGTGGCTGTTACATACTGCAATGGTCTATAACAGGGGTCTTCAACGTTTTCAGGCCAGGGACCCCCTAGCTGAGAGAGAGATGAAGCAGGGACCCCCTCTATAATGTATACAATTGTGTTTCAGATTAAACTTTCTTTTTTTTACTTGGTCTGCTCTTTTTTCCCCTCTGCACCTATACCTCTTTGCCAAAAATAGCAGATCTACAAGCTCACAACGCCTCGCACTGCGAGGCGTTGTGAGCTTGTAGATCTGCTATTTTTGGCTAAAGTTCTCCTCAGAAAAGGGATGCTAGAGTTCAAGTGGTTAATGTAAAAAAAAACAAAAAAACATCACACAAAAATTTGGCAGACCCCCTGTAGTAACTCTGAGGACCCCCTAGGGGTCCCGGACCCCCTGTTGAAGACCCCTGGTCTATAAAGTAGGGATGTTCCATATTGGCTTTTTTGCCGATATCCGATTTTCCGACATTGTCCAACTCTTTAATTTCCCGATTCCGATATGCAGGAGTTTTTTTCACCAAAACTAATGTCAGGTAACGACATCACATATTATCTCCTGTCGTGGAATTAAGGTGGTGTGGAGCATAGTAATGTGTAATATGTAAAAGGTGACCCACAACATGGACATCAGGGTTAATTTTAACGTTTACATCATTTCAGAAATAAGCTCTTACATAGCTCTATATTCTGATAGTAATCATTTCTTATAGACCGTGTGTTCAATAAGAGGGTGTCTCCCCGTCTCTCCAGCTTTTTGGTAAACAGTTTCAGGTCGGGATAGCAGTTTGAACCAATCAGGAGAGAGAACTCATACAGGACACAGGATGAACAATATGAAATTGGGAGACAGTCAAGACAATTATCAGATACAATATATCTGGAACACCATCAAATGTAAGCTGATTACTGAGAATAAAACTGGTATCCCAACCTGAAATACATTTTCCGTTTAGTAAAGATATGGGGAGACCCCTGAGAAATCTAATAGTAATAAAAATGACTACAAAAAATGTGTAGCTTATGTTGCAGGACCACATTGGAAATATGTGTTTCATTATGTTTTTATGTGTACATCCTGGGTTTAAGTTATTGTATTACTTGTATTGCTTCTACCAAAATCAAATCAAATCGAATCAAGCTTTAAACTTTATTTTTTATTTTGAATACTCACTTATAAAGGAAATCCCCAGAATAAGTGAGGGCAGGGTTAATGTTAGTGTCAGCCCTAGAGGAAAGATGTGATCGGCAGGCAGGCAGACAGACAGGCAGTGTCATGGCATTGAGTGAAGGACACTCAGCATTCAGCGTCGGTCACATGATACTTTAAGTGACTGAGGAGGATCCATCTTCCAGACAGATGGAGTGAGTGAGACAGAGGGAACTCTACCAAAACACTGCAGGAAACCCAATAGTGCCTGGTCTCCAACCCCCCTGGAACAACACATCATCTACTGTTATTACCCTATTAAGCATGTCTGTCAGCAACCTGAAGCAATACACTGCAACTATCCTACCCCATTAAAAATAAACTATCTGATAGACAACAGGATTACATTCTGAGACAGGACTAGATTCGAGTGTAAATACATTTTTTTTTTAAGTATTTGCACTTACACTTACTTTTGTTGGCATCCACTGACATCCATCCAGGTGTGCGTTGCATCTCTCTTGGACTCTGATAAAGCACTTTCTGGACATTTCAACAGACTCGCTCATTCCATCACAACATCATCTTTATATCGTGTCTAAACTGAAACATGATTTTTGTATTGTGGTGCATTTTCTCTTGCATGTTGAAGTTCCTGAGAAGAATGACAACTTGAGAACCAATGTGTCTTTAACAGTGTGTTGGCCTGCTTACTGCTCCTTTCTATTACAAACTGTGAATCTGTTTATTATTCTGAGACTTGGGTTTGAGCTATGGTACTGTACGTACACAGTATGTACCCTTATGGAACCAACACCCCCTGCCTCTGTTTATGGTGAACCATATGCTTTATAGCTGCATTAGCTCAGAAAGAAATTGTTTTGCAACGCCTGGATAAGCCTAGTTCGTGTGGAACCACCAATGGAATATAACACATTCAGTGGCGTGCACAGACATTTTGAGGGGCAGGTGCTCGAGTAAATGATACTTTTTTTTTGTTTACTTGGTCTGCTCTTTTTTCCCTCTACACCTATACCTCTTTGCCAAAAATAGCCGATCTACAAGCCCACAACGCGAGGCGTTGTGGACTTGGAAAAAACAGTTTAATTGTCTCCGCCAGGCCGAAGGCATGGCCGAGATAATGTTTTGCACCCTGTCTGTCCGTCCGTCCGTCCGTCCGTCCGTCCGTCTGTGAGCAGCTAATCTCCGGCACCGTTGGCCCGAGGGAAACTGTGCACACACACTCCCTGGATGCCTGAGCAGAACCTCTGCCTCACATTTTTCAGATCGGTCTGTTATAGCGCCACCAGGAGGCATATTTTTGGACATCATTTTTTTTAAATATTACTCCTACAAATATTGTCCAAACATCACACAAATTGGTACACATTATCTCTATAGTCAAGTGATCAAGACGGATCGGTCCGATTTTTCATATCCTGATTGGCAAATTCCCAACATTGCTGGTCTACAATAACCTACCTGACCTGGCGGAGACCTGTGCTCCGATGAGCACTTTTTCTAGTTTCAGTATTATTTCACCGGCCAACCCAATGAGAGAATGAATATTCTCATAGGTTAAAGGTTTCACTCTTTCCACCGTACCCCTCCCCCTACCAACAATAGACAGTTCTATCTAATCTAACAACAAGAAAACCTTCTCTTATGGCCTTCCCTGGCACAAAATCGTTTCAAATAGGGGTCCGTGGCCCAATGCATATCAATATAGGGGTCTGTGGCCTAATGTATAATGCATATAACAATTGAAAATATATACCAGGGACCCCCATAAGAGAAGATTATTTTTTTACGGCTCTAGCAGTGATTCTCAACCACTTTGATTTCAAGGACCCCCAGTTTGACATGCATTAGGCTATGGACCCCCATTTAATGGCATTTGTATCTCTGGGACCCCAATTCTTATTGTAAAATCAATGTTAATTTAACTCTGAGAGTGTACAAATGGAACCAAATGGACCCTAACGGGTCCATTTGGAACCATTTGTATACTCTCAGAGTTACAGACCCATAAGGGTCCATTTGGTTCCTATCCATCATTTAGCTGGGGACCCCCTGGAACCCCCTCAAGTACCCCTGGGGTCCACGGACCCCACTTTGAGAACCACTGGCCTAATGCATATCAATACAGAGGTCTGTGACGTTCAAATGCTTGAGAACCACTGGCTAAAAATCAGTGACAGGCACAAAATCAAGGGCCATGTCCAGCTCAAATGTAATTTCCTGTTCAGATGGTTTTATGCAGTCTGTCTGAACAAGGCTATAAGGCATGTGATGCAAATCTTAATCTCTCCATAATCAGTTTCTTTCCATGCGTTTGTTTTGTTTTTTTGCCGTTCAGGCTCGATAAAACCAAACCCATTTGGCGGGGCTGCCCAATACAAACAGTCTAAAAAGTCGGTCACTGACTTTCCAAATGCCATGCTGTCAAATACTGCATTAATTGTATCAGTTTGTAACTCTGCGAGTGTAAGATTTGTACACTCGTAGAGTTAAAATGTACAGACATCCCTGAGCACCCTCTACTTTGTAGATATTTTCACAATGTTTGCCTCTTTCTTACTAAATATTTGACAATTTGGTATTAAAACGGTCTTAAAAAGTCATTAAATTGTCACTTTAGAAATGTGCAGATACCCTGTATACACTTATACTGTATGTTGGTTTGTTTTAATGTTGAGTGAGAAAACAATGTTGCACATCAAGCTTATCATCTGAGGACCCCCCCAAAATAATTTGGGGACCCACCCTGGTGGTCGGGACCCCCAAGTTTCTGAACCATGTTGCTTTACACAGCATCATATCTATCATATGTAGGTTTTATAATGTAATAATTTATACCTGCAAAGTAATAGTAGCTAAAGTTTTCAAATAATTGTAGTGGAGTAAAAGTACAATATTTGCCTCTGAGATGTAGTGGAGTAGAAGTAAAAGTATTGGAAATTGGAAATACTCCAGTAAAGTAAAAATACCTCAAAATTTTTCTTAACACATTGACTGCCTAGATCGAGTTAACTCGATTTTAGCTTTTCATCACTTGTCTGCCAAGATCGAGTTAACTACTTTTTTTTTTGTTTTTATTTGACCCGAAGACCAAGGAGATATGAATTTTCGAAGATCTTTACTCTCATCCACTTCCTTGTTAACTTAAAACTTTAAAATTTTGTATCTCAGCTCCTGAGTCCTTGTTTTTTTTTCATTGAAAAATCTCTGGCATGAATAACACTAGGCAGTGAAAATAATTCAGGCAGTCAATGTGTTAAGTACAGTACTTTCCACCGCTTTGTCTCAGACCGAGTTAGAACTACCAGAGGATTTGTACTGTGCAGACAGACATCATTATCCTCATCATCTCTGCATTGTGTTTCTCTGTATCCTCTGTGCTGACGTGGGCAGCAGCCCTGTGACTCATACCTGCTCTGTGTGATCTATTCCCGGAGAGGAGGAGAGGGGAGGGGCCGGCCATCATCATGATGATGATGATGATGATGATGATGATGGGGAGGGGGGGCGGAGCTCCCAGGGATGTGAGTGGCATAACAATGATCGAGCATCCCTCCTGTACCAGATGATGAGAAGATGCCGTCCTGCTCGTTCCCAGTGTTGCCATGTCTGTTTATTATAAGCAATTTTGGCATGGTCTTTTCTGTAAAAGTCGTCATCAGTGTAGATCTACGGATAAAAGTTAGTGAGGAGCAGATAGTATAAACAATACAAATGAAACCAGTGAGGACAGATATTATAAACAATACACTTTGTATTGCATGTTGTTGACAGTATGCTCAGCTCAACCCAACGTCAGGGGGAAGAGAGAAAACAGCAAAAAACAAAACAAAAAAAAACATCAAGGCAATAAAACAGTCAGGTAAAGGACATGTTTTATATAAATAATAATTAAAAAATATTTATTGGAAAAGAAAAAAGAAAACCTAAATGGAGAACCCAAATAACAAAAAAAGAAAAACGATAAAACCCCCGACAACACGTAAAAAGCGATGGATGTGCGGAGGCTTCAGTTCAGTCCATTTTAAACGCTGTCCATTATAGCACCCCCTACAGCCCAGGCTCCGTAGTACAGCATGCACAGTTGGTAAATAACACCTCAATGTAGTTTCTTATTTTAAATATAGAATTATTCATATCTTTGTTTATCAATCATTCCGTTGTTGTTTTTTTTTGTCCTTTTCAAATGTTTTTTTGTTTGTTTTTGTATGCATCTTTAAACACGTCACGACGAGTGTCTTTTAAAAACTGCAGATAGGTAACGGCGAGATCAAAGAGAAAAGGAGGAGAGGAGGAAGAGGAGGATGATGGATGAAGATCGTCGGAGGGACGGGGGGTGTCGGGCGAGCTCCGTGGCGGTGCCTTCCTCCTCCTCGCTCAAAACGTCAGGTCGCCCCCCCCACCCCTTTCTCTCTCTCTCTCCCATCATCTCCTCTTTCCGTCTGGCATGTTTCCTCAAGGCGTCTCTTTCTAGACCAGTGGTTCTCAAATATTCAAATTTTAAAGGACCCCCATAACTATGGCCAAGTACCTAGTGTACCAAATGGAACCAAATGGACCCTCACGGGTCCATTTGGTTCCATTTGGTGCACTAGGTATACCCTGAAGGAGGCAGCTACCTGCCCGAAACGTTGGTTCCTTTTTACTCTGCGTCCAAAAAAATACAATATTGGCACTTAGGCTACCAGTGTGTGCGGCCGACCACCTTCTCGTCTCTTGAAGATCTACTATTTAGATTATTCTGCAGTGGGGGCCGGCACCACTATAAAAAGGACTTGAATTCATGGAGTTTTTTTGGTGTTTTTTGTCGCATTCCTAAGCCAATAATTTGATCGGGGCAATAGGGGACTCCGCAGGTCATCAGATTATTATTGGCTCAGGAATGAGACGAAAACTACAAAGTCTCCATGAATTGAAGGGTTCATGGGGTGTGGAATTTGATAGAAAATAAGATTTTTGGGGGGGGGGTGAAGTACTCCTTTAAAGTGGTTAAACAGATTTT